>NW_008348089.1:919058-922022 GCF_000622305.1 Nannospalax galili
TAGTATCCACATATGAATAAGAACATACTTTTATTTACTTTATGAGATTGGGTGACCTTGCTTATCATTATGTATTCTAGTCCAGCCATTTTCCTGTGAATTTTGTGACTTCATTTTTCTTTAAAGTTGAATAAAATTCCATTTTGTGTATGTATCATATTTTCATTACCCATGTATCTGTTTGTAGACAATTAGGTTGACTCCATTTACTTGCCTTAGAGAATAGAGCAGCAGTAAACACAGGATGCAAATATCTCTATGATAAGGCATGGAGTTTTCTGGGTTTATGTCCAGGAGTGAGATAGTTAGGTCATATGGTAGCTTTATTTTTAATTAAATATATTTAATTTATTCTTTTTATTGTATGTGTATGAATGTATGGCCTGCATGTATGTAAGTGCACTCGTGTCATGCAATGCCTGTGAAGGTCAGATTCCTTGGACCTGGAGTTACAGATGGTTGTTAGCTATTATATAGGTGCTGGGAACTGAACCGGGTCCTCTGCCAGAACAGTGTCTGCAAGAGCAGCCAAGGCTCTTAACTACTGAGCCATCTCGCCAGCCAATTTTTTAATTAAAAAATTATGTTATTTTATGTGTATGTGTGAGTGCCTGCATGTATGTATACTACATGCGTGTCTGGTACCCTCAGAGGTCAGAAGAGGCTACTGGATCCCTGGACCTGCAGGTATAAATGGTTGTGAGCTGGGAACCGAACTCAAGTCCTCTTCAAGACAGCCAGTGCTCGTAACTGCTAAGTTGTCTTGCCAGCCCCTATTTATAATTTTTTGAGGCATCTCCAAACTGATTTCCATAATGGTTGTACCAATTTGTGCTCCCACAGCAGTGAATAAGAGTTCCTCTTTCTCCACATCTTTTCCAAAATTTCATTGTTGAATTTCTTAGTCTTAGCCATTCTGACTGGGGTAAGGTGGTATCTCAAAATAGTTTTAATTTGCATTTCCCCAATAAATAGGGATGTCTATGGAAATTCATAGCAAACCCCTTTATATAATAACCTTATATGTAAATGGCCTCAGTTCACATAGACTAATAAACTGGATTAAAAACAAAAACCAAGAAACACACCTAGCCAGCAAATATATTAAAAATATATTTAAAAAACCCTCGGTATTAAATGATTCACAACTATCACACAAATGGAAACTGTAAACAAGTAGGCATAGCTACTCTTATAGAAGATAAGGTAAATATCACACCAAAACTAATTAGAAGAGAAAAAAGGGTCACTACATATTAACAAAGGAAACAATTTGTCAAGAAGATTCAATAGTAAGTAAGCATTTATGCACAAAATATTGGAGTCCTTAATTTCATGAAACAAATACTAAAGGCAAAAAGGCCATATAGATCCTGACACAACAGCAAAGCCAGACAGGCGATACCTTCAGTCGTGTTGTTGGCCAGGATAAATAAAGGCCCTTCCAGACAGTAACCCAACATACTACTGGAAAAATGAACAGCAGACCACAATTCTATCCAAAGGAATACTGACAATGGATTGCCGTAGATGAGGAACAGCTGACCCTCCTGGAACAGGGACCTCTGGTTTTCTCAGTGGCACGTGGAACCTTTTTCAAAATTGGTGACATCATAAGATATAAAGTTTCAAAAAATTCAAAAATTTAGGTAACTCTTTGTGTCTTATCAGATTACAATGGTAGAAAATTAGAAATTAACAAGAGAAACCACAGAACACAAAAATATTTGGAGAATAAACAATACATTTTTCAATGAATAATTTGTCACCAAGAAATCAGAGATGAAATTGAAATTTTTCTTGTGACAAATAACATGAAAATATCAGAACGTCTGTGATACAGCCAAGGCAGTCCTAAGAGGAAAATTTATAACAATTAATGCTCATAGTAAAAATTCTGAGAGATGTCAAATAGACAGCCTAATTATGTACCTCCAAGGTTCTTGAAAAACACTAAGTAGCCAATCTTGATCCCAGTAGATGGTGAGAAATAATAAAGATTAGGGAAAACATTAAATAAACAAAGAGTAAAAGAACAAGACATAAAATTAACCAAAGAGTTGGTTCTTTGAAAAAGTAAATAAGATTGACAAACCCTAAGCCAATCTGCCCAAAGAGGGAAAAGACATAAATTAACGAAATTAAGAGATCAAAAGGGTGTCATTATAAAAAGTCTCTAATGAAATAAAGAAAATTATTAGAGATTGCTTTTTAAACTTATACTCTCAAAATCTGGGATTCTAGAAAAAAAGGAATTTCTAAATGCATGTCATATGCCAGAATTAAATCCAGAAGTTATAGCAACTTAAGGTGACACATTGCAAGTAATAAGGTAAAAGGTGAAATCAAGAGTCTCCCCTCAAAGAAAAGCCTAGGACTAGATGGATTCACCATTGATTTTTTTAAAAAATCAAACTTTTGAAGAAGATCTCATACCAATTCTGTTTAAATTGTTCCAGAAAATAGAAAGTGAATAAACAGTACCAAACACATTCTGTGAAGTCAGTATTATTCTGATACCAAAACCAGACAAAGACGCAAATAAAAAAGAAAACTATAGACAATTTCTTTGATGAACATAGCTGTGAAAATGCTCAGCCAGATACCTGCAAACACAATACAGGAATGCATTAAAAAGATCATACATGAGGCCTCTCTCCTACCTGCAGGCCTCTCTCTGTGGTAAGTCCATTGCATCCTCTGTGCCTTGACTCCCCCAGCCTTATTCACCCTCCCATCTCTGACACTATTCTCTCCTCCTAGAATGGGCCCTGCCCCATTCCTTGTCTTGGGGCCCCAGACACCTGGGGAACCAATACTGCTCCCTGATTCTTTTCATCCAGACCAATGTAGTGCCTTCTCAGGGCCCCAGGAGCACTGCTTCTGGGCCTAGCCCTGCCTTCACCTCCCTCTGCCTCCCTGGGTCTGCACAACCCACTAGCCTCTTTCCTGGACAGGAGGGCT
>NW_008348089.1:923065-923679 GCF_000622305.1 Nannospalax galili
ACACTTAAACGTACAAAAAAAAAAAAAAAAAAGAGACAATACTGAAAGCTGCAAAAGAGAAACAACAAGTCACAAATAAAGGGAAACCCATTAGGATTACAGCTGACTTTTCAGTGCAAACTATGAAAGCCAGAAGAGCCTGGACCAAAGTATTCCCAGTTTTAAATGACCAGAGATGCCAAAACAGATTACTATACCCAGCCAAAATGTCTATTATAGTCAAAGGGGAAAGAAAGATCTTCCATGACATAAATAGGCTGAAGGAATTCATGTCCACAAAACCATCCCTTCAGAGAGTTCTGGAAGCAATACAAAGAGCTGAAGAAAGGAATGACTATACCCAAGCGATTGAGGAGAGAAATCCAATGAAGGTATAAATATGGAAAGCTACAGCTACATCAAGAATGTAAACAGAAATAAAAATGACAGTATTCAATACCCATCTTTCATTAATAACTTTAATATTAACGGACTGAACTCCCCAGTCAAAAGACACAGACTAGGTGAATGGATGAAGAACTAAAACCCATCTTTTAGATGTCTGCAAGAAACTCATCTTGCTTTCAAGGACAGACACTATCTCAAAGTAAAAGGATGGAAAAAAATATACCAAG
>NW_008348089.1:923921-924564 GCF_000622305.1 Nannospalax galili
ACTGTCTCCGTCAGATAGGTCAACAGGGCAGAGAGTTAACAGAGAGAAGTCTGAATTAAACAATACCATATACCAAATGGACTTAACAGACATCTACCGAGTATTCCACCCAAGCACAAAGGACACATGTTCTACTCAGCATCCCATGGAACCTTCTCCAAAATCGACCATGTACTGTGGCACAAAACAAACCTCAACAAATACAAAAAGATTGAAATAATTCCATGCGTTCTATCAGACAACAATGCAATAAAGCTTACAATCAACACCGGAAGAAGCCCTAATCACCACATGAACACATGGAGATTAAACAACAGACTCCTAAATAATGAATGGGTCAAAAGAGAAATTAAGAAAGAAATAAATGTATACCTGGAATTAAATGAAGAGGACAATACAACATGACAAAACCTCTGGGACATGATGAAAGTGGTCCTAAGAGGGAAGTTTATAGCCCTCAGTGCCTACCTCAAAAAATTGGAAAGAACACAAATGACTTAACATTGCAACTCAAGACATTTGAAAAGCAACATCAAGTGAAACACAAATCCAGCCTACAAGAAGAAATAACAAAAATCAGGGCAGAAATTAATGAAATTGAAACAAAGAAAACAATACAAAGAATCAACAAATCCAAGAGCTG
>NW_008348089.1:924617-925336 GCF_000622305.1 Nannospalax galili
CAAAAAAAGAAAGAGCACTTCCAAATCAACAAAATCAGAGATGAAAGGGGAAACATCACAACAGACACCAGAAAGATACAGAACATTATAAGGGAATACTTTACAAACCTATATGCTACTAAATTTGAAAACCTAAAAGAAATGGATGGATATCTAAAGGCATGGGAACCACCAAAACTAAACCAAGAAGAGATTAACAGCTTAAACAGACCCATATCACAAAAAGAAATTGAAACAGTAATACAAAACCTCCCAACTAAAAAAAGCCCAGGACCAGATGGATTTACAGCAGAATTCTATCAGACATTTAAAGAAGACCTGCATCCAATACTAGTTAATTTATTCAAAAAAATTAGAACTGGAGGGAGAACTTACAAATTCCTTCTGTGAAGCCAGCGTCACTCTAATACCAAAGCCAGGTAAAGATACAACCAAAAAAGAAAACTATAGAGCCATATCCTTAATGAACACAGATGCAAAAATTCTCAACAAGATACTTGTAGATCACACACAGACACACATCAAAAAGATCATCCACCATGATCAAGTCGGCTTTATCCCAGAGATGCAGGGATGGTTCAATATACGTAAGTCAATAAACATCATTTATCATATAAATGGGCTCAAAGACAAGAACCACATGGTCATTTCAATAGATGCAGAGGAGGCTTTTGACAAAATTCAACATGCATTTATGTTCAAAGTCCTAGAGGGAATTG
>NW_008348089.1:925651-926798 GCF_000622305.1 Nannospalax galili
TCAGTAAAGTAGCAGGTTACAAAATTAATCTCAAAAGTTTGTAGCCTTTCTATATACCAATAACAAGCAATCAGAGAAAGAGTACATGAAAATACTCCCTTTCACAATAGCTTCAGAAAAATAATTCTTGGAGTAAACCTGACCAAAGACATTAAAGACCTCTACAATGAAAATTTTAAATCTTTAAAGAATGAAATCAAAGAAGACATCAGAAGATGGAAGGACCTCCCATGCTGGTGGATTGTAAGAATTAATATTGTGAAAATGACCATCCTACCAATATTCATATATAGATTCAATGCAATGCCATCAAAATCCCCATGACATTTTTCAAAGAATTGGAAAAAACTATCCTAAGATTCATATGGAAGCACAAAAGACCTCGGATAGCCAAAACAACCCTGAGCGCTAAGAACAATGCCAGGGGGATTATTATATCAGATTTTAAGCTGTATTACAGAGCTATAGTCATAAAAATAACATGGTACTGGAATAAAAATAGACCCATAGACAAATGGAACAAAATTGAAGACCCAAATTAGAGCAAATGCAATTTCAGCCACCTGATATTTGTAAAAGGGGCCAAGAACATTAACTGGAGGAAAGACACCATGTTCAGCAAATGATGCTGGCAAAATTGGATCTCCACTTGTAGAAGAATGAAACTAAAGCCCTATCTTTCACCCTGCACAAAAGTCAATTCCAAATGACTGAAAGACCTCAATGTAAATCCTGAAACTCTGAAACTATTAGAAGAAAAACCTACAAGATATAAGCGTAGGAAAGGACTTTCTAAACCAGACATCAATTTCTCAGGAAACAAGGGCAAGAATTAACAAATGGGACCTCATTAAACTAAAAAGCTTCTGTACATCAAAGGAGAAAATCAAGAAAGCAAACAGAAAACCCACAGAATGGGAGAAAATCTTTACCAGCAACACATCTTATGGGAGGTTTAATAACCATAATTTATAACGAACTCAAAAAACAGAGAACCAAGACAAGAAGCAACCCAATTAAAAAGTGGACTAAGGAGCTGAACAGAGAGTTCTCAAAAGAAAAAGTAAAGATGGCTATGAAACATCTTAAAAGATGTTCAACATCACTAATAATTAGGGAAATGCAAATTAAAACCACTTTAAGATTT
>NW_008348089.1:927226-937387 GCF_000622305.1 Nannospalax galili
TTGAAAAAAAATCGACGTATGTTTTCCCTTATATGTGGACCGTAGAACCAGACTCTGATAAATAAGTATGCAACCAGACATAACTACAGGAACTAGGATAATGGAAAGGAAACAGGGAGGTAAAGGAAAAGAAATAACCTGAAAGAGAAGAACAGTAGGAAACAGGCGTTATTAAGGGAGATATGGGTAAAAATTGGGTTAGTTTAAGGGAGGGGGGAGGGAAGGTTATACAAGAAACCTAGGGGATAAAAGGAAAGAAGGAGCTCAAGAGGGGTAGGACTATAGGAGAAGGGCATTAGTAAGGGAGAAGGGGGAAATGGGAGCACCTCACCTGGGAAAACCATGATGGAGGGGTTAGACAATGTGAGAGATAAACAATGCCTAGCTAGTTTTGAAAACCAGAGAGAACCATATTACTCCTACAACCTACTGACAAATTATACATAGCAGATCAAGAAATATATGTCTAGGTAAGGTTTATCTGAGAACAATTTGTCTTTGCCCAAGACTGATCTGCAGCACACACAATAATTAAAAATACCAGATGGGTGGAACTAACCTTCTTGGGTGTTTAACAGACATCCTTTGGGGTCTATAATTATTTGGTCAGAGGGACATAAAGGACACTTTTTACTCCTTGCCCTCCTAGGTCAACTAGTTCCAGGGGACTATGAGCATCTCTCAAAATGTCCTCTAATGGTGGTGGGTCACCTGTCCTCTTGATCAAGGAGGCCAAGGAGACCCCACCAGATGGACTTAAACTAGTGTCCAGTCTACAAAAAGGAGGGTCAGCACAGAGGAATCATTTTCTCCATGCTTCCAAGCAAAGCCAACTATGGTCGAGTAGGACCTTTGACTTATCTTCACACAGGTGGAACTGGTAAAAGAAAGGAGCCAGGAGCTCCTCCCATGCCCATGTGACCCCTGAGGAACAGATCCTCAAATGACCTTAAGAGTAAAAATAAATCGGTTTTATCTGGACCAACTGTATGGACTTAAACATCCAAAAGAAAGTATAACCAAAGATTAAGTGGGCTAACATAATTTTATAAGAGTCCATATGTATAAAGGCCACATAACATGTAACAATGCCAGACAAGTGATACCTTCTTTTGAGTTGATGGCCAGGGTGGCCAAAGGGATTCCCAGATAGTAACCCAGCATAGAACTGGGAAAATGAACAGCAGACCCCAATCTTATCCAAAGGAATATAGACAAATGATTATTGCTAGATGAAGGACAGCTGACTCTCCTAAAGCAAAGACCTCTGGATAGGCTGACTAGATTCACCAGAAGGGCAAGTAGTGGGGAATGGTTGGGGTTGCTGACAACACAGCAGACAGTAGCAGGGATATCAGAGTATAAGTGCTCTAGTTGGGGGAGGGAGGCTATGGGAGAATGCTATCTGGGAATTGGGTGTATAAATAAATAAAAAAGAAAAAAAATATTCAAAGCAAAAAATTTGCTCCTTAATAATTAGTAGATGTGAAAAACATTACCATTGAAATCTACCTGATGACTTTATATCCATGCTCAGATGCCAAGGAGCTCAGAAAGTAACCGGCTGTGACTAGTAATAATCAGATATATAGATTAGAAACTCATGTGCATTGCAGAGTCAGTTGTATTAAAAATGAATTTTTCTGTATGAAACTGTATTTTAATAATGAAATGGAGATCTTTTTTAAAGTTTAAAACCACATTTAATTTTATGTCTTATAGGGGTTATACGGAGTACAATATTGTATAACTGTATCGATTCAATTGTAAACCTAAAAATTTACAGCTAATTTTGAAAGAGACACATCTTAGCTCTGGAACTTGTTATTGCATATGTCAATGCTGTTGTAATGAAATGCTTCTTCTAATTATATCGTTATTAAATAAATAATTAAAAAATAGAAAAAAAATCATACATTACGGCCAGGTGGGCTTTATCCCTGAAAAGCACAGTTGGCTCAACATAGGTAAATCAATAAATGTAATGCACTGTATAAACACACTAGAGGACAGAAAGCACAAATTGTCTTGATTGATGTCAAACACAGCACTTGGGAGGCAGAGGCAGGCAGGCAGATCTCTGTGAGTTCAAGGCCAGCCTGGTCCACATAGTGAATTCCAGGACAGCTGGGGCTACAGGGAGACACTGTCTCAAAAAGACAAAAAAAAAAAAAAAGTCATGTGACAAAATTTAACAGCCTTCATGGTAAAAGTCCTGGGGCTGTTAGGACTAGATAGACAATAGATGGTCCACAGTAGTGGACCTCAAAATAATCATCAACAAACCTAGAGCCAACATTATAATAAATGGAGACACACTGAGATAATTTCTTCTAAAATCAGAAACAAGATGAAGATGCTGCTCTCTCTTCTCTTATTTAATATAGTGCTCGAAGTCTTAGTTATTATAATCAGACAAGAGAAAGACATAAACAGGATAAAAGTAGAAGATGTCACAATATCCTTATTTGCAGATGACATGATTCTCTACTTAAAAGACCCTACTAGCACACTCTGAGACCTAATAAAAACCTACAGTAAAATTGCAGGATACAAAATCCATATTTAAGAAGTCATCTTGTTATATACCAACAATATGCTATCAGAGAAAAAATTTGGAAAAGAAGACAAAGACCTCTGCCATGAAAACTTTAAAACACTGAAAAAGCAATTAAAGATACTTGATGATGGAAAGACCTTTCGTTATTCTAGTTTAGCAGAATTAATATTGTAGAAATGGCTATACTCCCAAAATTAATCTACAGATTTAATGCAATGCTTATCAAAAATTCTGATATCATATTACATAGATCTAGAAAAAAGCAATTCAAGAATTGATACAGAACCACAAAGACCACGAATAGCCAACCAAAGCCTAAGGAGTAATAACATGGCTGGAGATAACTGGCCTCAAATTATACTACAGGGTGATAGCAATAGACAATCTGGTACTGTCATAAAAACAGACAGACCAATGGAACAGAATAGAGGACCTAGAATCAAACAGACAAATCTATGTCTACCTAATTCTTTACAAAGGAGGCAAAAAATATATTGGAAAAAAGATATCCTTTTCAAAAATAGTGCTGACAAAACTGGATATTTACTTGCAGAAGAATGAAATTACATTGATATCTTTCACCTTGTACAGAAATCAGTTAAAAAAGAATCAAAGACCTCAATTTAAAACCTAAACCCTAAAACTTCTAGGTGAAGATATAGGGAATATTCTTCAGTACATTGGGGTAGGCAAGAACTTTCTGAACAGAACACCAATAGCTCAGGAACTAGCCCAAAGTGTCAGTAGTGGGACTGCATGAAATTTAAAAAAATCTCTACACAGCAAAGGAAACTATCAGCAGAATGCACAGCTAGCCCACAGAGTAGAAGACAATATTTACCAGGTATATATCAGATGGTGGCTAATATCCAGATATTTCAAAGAACTTCAGAAATTAAATATCAAGGAAATAAACTACCAATCACCAAATGGGCTAACAAACTGAATAGACAATTTTAGAAAAAGAAATACAAATGGCAATAACTCTTTTAAAAATTGTTCATCAAAATATCATTTTCTGGAGCTGGAGAGCTGGCTCAGCAGTTAAGAGCACTGGCTGCTCTTGCAGAAGACTGGGTTTGGTTCCTAGCACCCACATGGTGGCTAACAACCATTCATAACTCCAGTTCCAGGGGATTTGATGTCCTTGTCTGGCCTCTGAGGGTACTGTATGTATGGGTGCACTTACATGTAGGCAAAACACACATACACGTAAAATAACAAATAAATGAATAAAAATTTAAAATATGTATCGTTGGAGAGATGCCTCAGCAGTTAAGAGCATTGACTGCTTTTTCAGAAGACCTGGGTTCAGTTCTCAGTACCTACTGGTATGAAAACAGGCAAGTGGACCAGTGAAGCTGAATAGAGGACCCAGAAATAAAACAACAATCAATTTTTTGATTTAATAAAAAAATAAAAATTCAAAACATCATTTTCAAATAGCTTTATATGTCTTTAACGAAGTTATTTAAATAAAAAAATTCAAGTTGGTGAATTTTAACTTGACCTCTAAATTCTATATGCAAATAAGAATGTATTTGAGGAGATGAATATTTTAGAACAAATTAGTTTCTGTATACACCATTGTTTAGAGAGAAAAAGTTTCTAATTTTTAGGCCCTTTCTAAATCAACCTTATGCCTTCTTTTCCTAAGACCTTTCTGAAAAAAAGATCTTTTTTAAAATTTTATGTATATGAGTGTTTTGCCTACACATATGTATGTGCATCATGTGCATCATGTGCAAAGGGTATAGGATCCCCTGGAGCTGGAGTTACACACATTGTAGCCACCATGTAGGTGCTGGGAAATGAACCCAGATCCTCTACAAGAGCATCAAGTGCTCTTAACTGCGGAGCCATCTCTCCAGTGCCTCCTAAGACTTTTTGCATATAAGTAGTTGAAGATCCTTTCTTTTTTTAAAAATTCTATTATTTTTATTTTATGTGTGTTCGTGTATTGCCTGCATGTAGGTAAGTGCATCCGTGTTGTGCAATGCCCATGGAGGTCAGAAGAAGCTGTCGGATCCTCTGGGGCTGGAGTTACAGACAGTTGTTAGCTGCCATGTGGGTGCTGGGATTCTAACCTGGGTCTTCTGCAAGAACAACCAGTGTTCTTAACCACTGAGCCAGCTCTCCAGCCCCTGAAGATACTTTTCAAATGCTAATTTCTCTATAGCTAAATAATATTGTCCATAGTTACTACAATATTAATGATGTCAGAGTATGAGTTGCATATGTGATTTTGTCCTACTGTCTCTAGCACCTGCAGGAAGCAAATAAGTTTCCTTTCTTTGTATTCATGATTGGAAATATGCTTGCCATCTGGCTATTGTCATAATGTCATCAACTTAAAAAAATATGTATGCTAGATATGGTGGTACACACCTTTAATCCCCGTACCTGAGAGACAGAGGTGGACAGATCTCTGTGAGATTGAGGCCAGCCTGGTCTCCCTAGTGAGTTCCAGACCAGCTGTGGCTACAGGGAGGCCCTATTTCAAAAAAACCCAAAAAATGTTCTCTGTGATACACACACACACACACACACACACACACACACACACACACACAAAATCAACAAATTTTTAAAAAGTGTATTATATTTGAAGAGGAAGCATAAAAATTTACATCATGTTAATTAGTATAGGTGATAATTGTGGGTTCTTCTTAATCATAAGTCCTTAGTACTCCTTTCCCTCTCCTTGATGAGTGCAACCGATTTTGACTAGTAATAATCAGATACAAACAGATTAGAGATGCATGCGCCAACATCTCAGTGTTAGTAGCAAAAACAACGAGTCTTTCTGTAAGAAACAGTATATTTTAAAATGAAATGGAGATCTTTTTAAAGGTTAAAAACTCATCCAATTTTATGTCTTACAGGGCTTATACTGCATTCAATATTATATGACTGTATTAATTCAACAGCAAACCTATTTTATAGCCACTTCTGAAAAAGATGTATCTTTGCTCTGGAAACTGTTATTGAGTATGTTAAAGCTATAATGAAATGCTTCTTCAAATTATGTGGTTATTAAATTTTAAAAAAACCCAAAAATGTATAATGTATTATTATTATTGTTTTGTGCATGTGTGTTTGATATGTGTGTGAGTGTGGGCACATGCATTCCATGGCATGCATGTAGAGGTCAGAGTACAACTTTCAGGTTTGTTCTCTCCTTCCACCTTGTTGTGCAGAGTCTCTCTTGTTTCTTCTGTGCTACAAATGTCAGGCTAGCTGGCTTGTGAGCTTCCAGCCAGTTCTCCTGTCTCCATACCCCTATCTCATTGTAGGAGTGAAGGCTCCACACTTGGCTTTTACATAAAGATTTAGTTTTAACTTTGTGTGTGTGTGTGTGTGTGTGTGTGTGTGCATGCGTGCAAGTCTGTGTGTGTCTCTGCATGCGTACGTATGCTACCTAAGTGTTGCATGCGGTGGGTTTTGCTGCTGGGTGGGTCCCTGGCTCTCCGCGGCTGCCGGGTGCTGGGAACTACAGATCGGGCGGGTCTGCGACGGCTCTGGCGAGCGCAGACTCTGCACCAAGCTGCAGGGGGCTCTGGCTAGCTGCGGGATGCTCTCCCTGTGCCCGCGGTCGTTGGCCACCGGTCCCCGGGGGGCAGGGGGAGCAAAGCAGGGAGCGCAGAATCTTCGTGAGTGAATGCTGACGGGGGACAGCTCCTCTGGGGAGACTGAATCACAGGCTGGTCGCAGGCGCAGTGAGACACAAATCAGCTCAGTCAGATGATCTCAGTGATTCAGCTCCAGTTTTTTAGGGTGAAAACTAGAAGATTTATAGTGTGGAGGCAGTAGCAAAAGCCTCAGCTGATAGGTGCTCCTAGGATGCTTTATTTACATGTGGTGGTGGGCTTCTATGCTGTCAGACAGTGCCTGATTAAAACCTGGTAGTTTCTATGCCAGAGGTCATGTGTCTGTGGCGGCCACTTCAAAGGTGAGTCAGGAAGAGAGTAGGAGGCGCCCTGCTGGAAAGGGGAGTCTCTCCATTATGCGCCAAGCCGGCTCGTGGTTATCCGGACATGGAGAGACTGTGACCCAAACAGCAGGGGTCCCCAACACCTAAGGAGACCAGAGGCAACAGAGCTATTCAGTGTGTATATGCTGGGAATGGAACTCGGGTTCTCTGCAAGAGCATACTCTCTCCTATATATCTCCAGTTCCACACCTGGCATTTTTATGTGGATTCTAGGGATCAAATTCAAGTCACCAGGTTTGTGGGACAAACATGTTTTACCCACTGAGCCATCTTGCTCATTCAAAGTCACCATTAAAAAAATTTTTTATGTGTATGAGTATATTGCCTGCGTGTGTGTAAGTGTACCTGTGTTGTGCAGTGCCAGTGGAGGTCAGAAGATGCTGGAGCCCCTGGACCTGGATTTATGGATGTTTGTTAGCCATCACATGGGTGCCAGGAATCAAACCCCAGTCCTCTGTAAGAGCAGCCAATACTCTTAACCACTGAGCCATCTCTCCAGCCCCCAAAGTCACCAACTTTTAACCAATATGTTTCTCCTTCCTATTTTGGAAAGGTTGGAAGGAACTTAGTCTCCAATGATATAAGTTTATATGTGTGTGGAGAGCTTTGTGTGTGGTTTTGTGTATTAGGGGAAAGGCTTTAACGTCTCCATTACCAATCTTACAATTGGTTGATATTCATATTCAATTGAATAGTGGCGATCTTATTACTTACTGATACATCTGCTATGGGAACCCAATTGGTCTTGCTTATCAGAGACTAGGATTACTAGTTTTTTTCTTCACAGATGATGAAAGATAAAAACAATAAAATACTTGTAAAAGGATCTTTTTCTACTGTATTGCCCTGTGGGAAAGGAAAACCTTAAAGGCATGTTGAAACTTATATTTGCCTAAATAAATCAATCTATTCAAAGATATGTGTATATAAAATATGTATTTATGAAGAAGCAAGGTTTTTGTTTATGTCTGTGTATACAAGTCTTACTTCTTTCCATTATAGGATAGACGCAAATGTAAGAAATCATTCAGAGGAGATTATCTTTTAACATCTCCGAGTCAATTTAAGAAAAGTAAACCACAAAACTTGATTAAATTGCCAGCCTTATTTGGTTTTGTTTATTTTTAATGAATTCCTTTATGATACTTGTCTGGCTAGATTTCAGGATATATTTTGGAATGTGCCCATCAACAAATTGCAAAGTTCTGAAACTGCCGTCATTTTAGAATTCTTCTTTTGTTAAATGTTTTACCACACCACAAGAAAAAGAAATCAATAAAATTTCATTGAATAGGACTTCATATAACTTTTTTTACTTACGTTTATTAGTGCAACTAGATGCTCAGTGTCTACCCAAGTATTTTTATTATGCACTTGTTTCTCTGCTGCCAGTCTGAGAGCATCAGATGTCCTCTGTTCAGCACTGTTTTCTCAGGGCCTGGAGTAAAATACATGAGCAGCAGCAGAATGAATCCCTGGTAATCAAGATTCTAATAATGTAGGTCAGCTTCTGAGTTGTCGCCATCACCAGCAGCTCTTACTGACCACTGTTTTCTATACAACATGTACCTCGTGTACAAGATTGTCCTCACAAGAGCAGTGGAAGGCTGAGCATGCTGGTGTACGAGTATAATCCTAGCACTTGGTGGAAACAGGAAGATCATGAGTCCAGGGTCATCCTTGGCTACACACAATGAGTTCATAGCCAGGCTGGGCTACATGAGGCTCCCTGTCTCACAAAACAAAACAACAAAATAAAACAAATCAAAACATAGCATAGGAAAAAGGAAAGACAAGAGTACTCCAAGGTGTGCAGTCTAACTTATGAGGAAGCTTGAAGAGGCGTGATCATTCTGGAGCTCAGATCTTAGCCACAGTGCACTATAGGGCAAGGCCTGCTGTGCTGCTTATCAGAGCTGTGTGCCCAGGACTCAGGACATACTGACCTTTCAGTATCTCCATGGAGATTTTGTGGAAATTCTGTTTATGGTCTGTTCCAATGTATAACCCTCCTCAATGATCAATAATTTGCTTTATAGGACAGAATGCAAATGCAGGAAATGACTCAAAGGAGAACAAAGAAAGGGACCCCACACTTTTTAAATTATCAGCTGTATCTGATTTTGCTTTTTGTTTACTTATGTTTATGTAAGGACTTATACATTATGAAAGTTATGTATTCTGCCTAATATTTTATGTAGTTAAAGCATTTTAAAATATTTTCTGGTCTTTAATAACAGTTTCTATTATTTTAAATGCAATGTGTATTACTTTCATGCAGCAATTTCTGTCTGTTCAGTTGACTGTTTCTCAGATATACTTTGTCCTCAGCACTGGCATCTCTAGTTGCCATGATGCCTGTCTACCTACTATTTCATATTCAAACCCTAATGGATTTTTATGGCCTGGTATTCAAAAATGTAGATTTTTAAAAAAATGTTACCTACCAGATTTTCTCTACTCTTATTGAAATCTCACATGTACTGTTGCTCCCGTCTCAACGAGGATGTGCCTATGAAACTATGGCCTTTAACACTGCAGATGTTCACTATTGAATAAGTGTTCCATAAGTCCTGACATACAGTCATTTTAATTTTGTTAAGACATGTGTTTATACTGCAATAATTATACATGGGTGTGAAAGAACCCAGACTGTAAAGCAATTTTGTTTCCATCATGGTGTAGAGGAGTTAAAACCTTTTGGTTTCAAGATTCACCTATACTAAGAAAAGTTATTGACCCAATTTCCCCAAGGGTCTTTTGTTTTAAGGGGGTTATATTTGTACTTATTAGAAATGAAAAGAGTGCCCTCTGCTTCCCTGGGCCTGCACGACCCGCATGCCTCTCTCCGGCATGTAGGCCTCTCTCTGGGGTAGGTTGATGGCATCCTCTGCAGCTTAACTCGCCCCACCTCACTCACCCTCCCATCTCCCCCGCAGGTCACTCCTCCTAGCCTGGGTCTTGTCCCATTCCTTGTCTTGGCGCCCCAGACACCTGGGGGAACCACCACTGCTTTCTGATCCTTTGCATCCAGACCAACCCAGTTCCTTCTGGGGTCCCCAAGAGCACTGCTTCTGAGCCTAGCCCCGCCCTTACCTCCCTCTGCTTCCCTGGGCCTGCAGGACCTGCCAGCCTTTTTACTGGGCAGCAGGGCTGACCTTTCTTCTTCCTGGTCCTTTGCATCCAGACCAACACAGTTCCTCAGTGCAGTCCCCAGGAGCCCTTGGGGCCACTTCCTGCCTCCAACTTCCTTTGCATCTCTGCATGGCATGGCCACAAGCTGCCCTAGAGCAGCATCTTTCCTGGGCCAGGCTCTCAGGCCAGTACAACCCCCAAATTCCTGAGGGAAAAATCTCTCCTAGAGGGATCCAGACATTAGAAGAAAGCCTGAGAGCATCTGATCTGCATCTTAGGCCTCTGTGGGAACTCCTGAAGACAAAAGCAATCTGGCCGCTACAATATAAAATCAAAAGAGAGAACCGGAAGCTTAGATGAATCAGCTTTTCATGCCCAAAAAGTAAACCACGAAGACACATAAAGTTTACAAAAAGAAGCAGGCCTAAACTTGAAGACTTGAGTCTCACACAAGAATTAGAAGCTACAAAAG
>NW_008348089.1:937542-980239 GCF_000622305.1 Nannospalax galili
TTAAAGAAGTCACAAACAAAGAAATCAGAACTGAAGGAAGATAGGGATAAACTTCTGAATGAATTCAGAAGAGTTAGAAATATTAAAGAATACTTAGGCTGAAATAAGGAAGTGAAACATTCAGTAAGCCAGTTAGAAACAATAGGAGAAAACATCACCAGTAGGATGAATGAAATGGAAAACAGAGTATGAAGACTGGAAGATAAAGTGGACAAACAAGACCACTCAAACAAAGAATATGAAAAATTTAAGAAATCACAAGAATGGAATATGCAGGAATTGTGTGACACCATAAAAAGACCAAACTTATGAATCATAGGCATACAGGAAGGAGAAGAATCCCAAGATAATGGCATGGACAGATCTTCAACAGAATTGTGGAAGAAAATTTCCCAAAATTAAAGAAAGACATGCCCATACAAATACAAGAAGCATATAGAACACCAAACAGAACCAGAAAAGAAATTCTCCACGGCACAAAATAGTAAAAACCCTATATGTACAAAACAAAGAGACAATACTGAAAGCTGCAAAAGAGAAACAACAAGTCACATATAAAGGAAAACTCATTAGGATTACAGCTGACTTTTCAGTAAAAACTATGAAAGCCAGAAGAGCCTGGACCAAAGTATTCCCAGTTTTAAATGACCACAGATGCCAACCCAGATTACTATACCCAGCCAAAATGTCTATTATAGTCAAAGGGGAAAGAAAAATCTTCCATCACATAAATATGCTGAAGGAATTCATGTCCATAAAATCATCCCTTCAGAGAGTTCTGGAAGCAATACAAAGAGCTGAAGAAAGGAATGACTATACCCAAGGGGTTGCGGAAAGAAATTCAATGAAGATACAACTGTGGAAAAGTACAGCTATATCAAGAATGTGAACAGAAATAAAAATTACAGGATTCATTACACATATTTCATTAACAACTTTAAATATTAATGGACTGAACTCCCCAGTCAAAAGACACAGACTAGTTGAATGGATTAAGAAACAAAATCCATCTTTTTGTTGTCTGCAAGAAACTCATCTCACTTTTGAGGACAGACAGCATCTTAAAGTAAAAGGATGGAAAACAATATACTAAGCGAAGAGCACTAAGAAAAAAGCAGGCATTGCAATTCTAATATCTGACAAAATAGACTTTAAACTAAAACTAATAAGAAGAGACAAAGAGGGCCACTTCATTCTGATCAAAGGAACAATGAATCAAGAAGATATTACAATCATGAACACAAATTCACCAAACTCTCGTGCACCCAATTTCATAAAAACAATACTATAGGACTTTAAGACCCAGATTAATCCCAACTCATTAATAGTAGGTGACTTCAATACCCCACTGTCTCCATTAGATAGGTCAACAGGGCAGAGAGTTAACAGAGAGGCATCTGAATTAAACAATACCATATACCAAATGGACTTAACAGAAAGCTACTGAGTACTCCACCCAAGCACCAAAGGACATACTTTCTACTCAGCACCCCATGGAACCTTCTCCAAAATCGACCATATACTATCAACCATATACTGGGGCACAAAACAAAGCTCAACAAATACAAAAAGATTGAAATAATTCCATGCATTCTATCAGACCACAATGCAATAAAGCTTACAATCAACACTGGAAGAAGCCCTAATCACCACATGAACACATGGAGATTAAACAACACACTCCTGAATGATGGCTGGGTCAAAAGAGAAATTAAGAAATAAAAGTATTCCTGAATCTAAGTGAAAAGGACAATACAACACAACAAAACCTCTGGGACATGCTGAAAGCAGTCCTTAGGGGGAAGTTTATAGCTCTAAGAGCCTACATCAAAAAATCGGAAAGAACACAAATAAATGACTTAACATTGCAACTTAAGACACTTGAAAAGCAACAATAAATGAAACCCAAACCCAGCCTATAAGAAATAATAACAAAAATCAGGGCAGAAATTAATGAAATTGAAACAAAGAAAACAATACAAAGAATCAACAAATCCAAGAGCTGGTTCTTTGAAAAGATAAACAAGATTGACAGACCGCTAGCCCAGTTAACCAAAAGAAAGAAAGAGCACCTCCAAATCAACAAAATCAGAGATGAAAGGGGAAACCTCAAAACAGACACCAGAAACATACAGATCATTACAAGGGAATACTTTACAAACCTATATGCTACTAAATTTGAAAACCTAAAAGAAATGGATGGATATCTAAAGGCATGGGAACCACCAAAACTAAACCAAGAAGAGATTAACAGCTTAAACAGACCCATAACACAAAAAGAAATTGAAACAGTAATACAAAACCTCCCAGCTAAAAAACGCCCAGGACCAGATGGATTTACAGCAGAATTCTATCACACATTTAAGGAAGATCTACATCGAATACTACTTAATTTATTCAAAAAGATAGAAATGGAGGGAGAACTTCCAAATTCCTTCTATGAAGCCAGCATCACACTAATACCAAAGCCAGGTTAAGATACAACCAAAAAAGAAAACTATAGACCCATATCATTAATGAACATAGATGCAAAAATTCTCAATAAGATACTTGCAAACCACATATAGACACACATCAAAAAGATTATCCCAGCACTTGGGAGGCAGAGGCAGGCTGATCTCTGTGAGTTCAAGCCCAGTCTGGTCTACATAGTGAGTTCCAGGACAGCTGGAGCTTCAGGGAGACCCTGTCTCAAAAAGACCCCCCCCCCAAAAAAAAAGAAGATTATCCACCGTGATCAAGTCAGCTTTATCCCAGAGATGCATGGATGGTTCAATACACGTAAGTCAATAAGCGTCATAAATCATGTAAATGGGCTCAAAAGACAAGAACCACATCACCATCTCAAGAGATGCAGAGAAGGCCTTTGACAAAATTCAGTCTGCATTTATGTTCAAAGTCCTAGAGAGAATTGGACTGGAGGTAACCTACCTCAACATAATTAAAGCCATATATAACAAACCCACAGCCAATATCATTCTAAATCGAGAAAACTGGAAGCATTCCTATTGAAATTAGGAACCAGACAAGGCTGTTAGTAATTGGAAAAGAAGAGATCAAATTATCTATTTTTTCAGATGATATGATATTATATCTAGAGACGCCAAAAATTACATCCGAAAACTCCTAGAAATTATTAACACATTCAGTAAAATGGCAGGTTACAAAATTAGCCTACAAAAGTCTGTAGCCTTTCTAGATACCAATAACAGCCAGTCAGAGAAAGAGCACATGGAAACACTCCCCTTCACAGTAGCTGCAAAAAAAAATAAAAAATAAAAAATCTTGGAGTAAACCTGATGAAAGACATTAAAGAGCTCTACAATGAAAATTTTTAATCTTTAAAGAGATTGAGGAAGACATCAGAAGATGGAAGGACCTCCCATGCTCATGGATTGGAAGAATTAATATTGTGAAAATGACCATCCTACCAAATGTCATTTATGGATTCAATGCAATGCCAATCAAAATCCCCATGACATTTTTCACAGAATTGGAAAAAACCATCCTAAGATTCATATGGAAGCACAAAAGACCTCAGATAGACAAAATAACCCTGAGCAGTAAGAGCAAAGCTGGGGAGATTACTATACCAGATTTTAAGCTGTATTAAAGAGCTATAGTCATAAAAAACAACATGGTACTGGCAGAACAAAAGACCCATAGATCAGTGGAACAAAATTGAAGACCCAAATATGAGTACTTGCAATTTCAGCCACCTGATACTTGACAAAAGGGCCAAGAATATTCATTGGAGAAAGACAGCATGTTCAGCAAATGGTGTTGGCAAAACTGGATCTCCATATAGAAGAATGAAACTAAACCCCTATCATTCACCCTGCACAAAAGCAAATTCCAAATGGATCAAAGACCTCAATGTAAAGCCTGAAAGTGTTAGAAGAAAACATTGGGGAAAAACCTACAAGATATAGGTATAGGAAAGGATTTTCTAAATCGGACATCAATTGCTCAGGAAACAAGGGCAAGAATTAACAAATGGGACCTCATTATACTAAAAAGCTTCTGTACATCAAAGGAGGCAACAAGGGAAGTGAACAGAAAACCCAGAGAATGGGACAAAATCTTTACCAGCAACACATCTGACTGAGGTTTAATATCCAGAATATATAATGAACTCAAGAAACAGAGAATCAAGACAAGAAGTAACCCAATTAAGAGAAGGGCTAACGAGCTGAACAGAGAGGTCTCAAAAGAAGAAGATGGCTATGAAACATCTTAAAAGTTGTTCAACATCACTAATAATCAGGGAAATGCAAATTAAAACCACTTTAAGATTTCACCTTACCCCAGTCAGACTGGCTAAGATCAAGAGAACAAATGATGCCAAATGTTGGAGGGGATGTGTGGAAAGGGGAACACTCATCCACTGCTGGTGGGGTTGCAAACTGGTTCAGCCCCTATGGAAGGCAGTGTGGAGAACTCTTAGAAAACTACAAATGAACCTACCATTTGACCCAGTTATACCACTCCTTGGCATATACCCAAAGAACTCGTCCTATTGCAGAGACACTTGTACATCCATGTTTGTTGCTACTCTTTTCACAATAGCTAAGAGATGGAAGCAACCTAAGTGTCCCTCAACTGATGTGTGGATAATGAAAATGTGGTTCATTTATACAATTGAGTTTTACTCAGCAGTAAAGAAAGATAAAATCATAAAATTTGCAGGGAAATGGATGGAACTATTAACTGTTATACTAAGTGAAGCAACACAGACTCAGAAAAAAAATCGACATGTTCTCCCTCATTTGTGGATCCTAGTACCAAACCCTGATAAGTGAGTATGTATCCAGACATAACTGCAGGAACCTCGATAATGGAAAGGAAACAGGGAGGTAAAGGAAAAGAAAGAACTTGAAAGAGAAGAACAGTAGGAAACAGGCCTTAATAACGGAGATATGGATTAAAATTGGGTTAGTTTAAGGGAGGGGGGAGAGAAGTGTATACCAGGAACCTAGGGGATAAAGGGAAATAAGGAGCTCAAGAGAGGTAGGACTATAGAAGAATGGTATTATTAAGGGAGACAGTGGGGGAATCGGGGCACCTTACATGGGAAAACCATGACAGAGGGGTGAGTCAATGTGAGAGATAAATAATGCTTAGCTAGTTCTAAAAGCCAGAGGGAACCATATTACTCCAACAACCTACTGACAAATTACACATAGCAGATCAAGAAATATATGTCTAGGTAAGGTTTATCTGAGAACAATTGGTCTTTGCCCAAAATTTATTTACATGACACGCAGTAATTAAAAGTATCAGACTGGTGGAACTAACTTTCTTGGATGTTTAACCAACATATTTTGAGGTCTATACTAATTTGGTCAGAGGGACATAAAGGACAGTTTTTGCTCCTTGCCCTCCTAGGTCAACTAGTTCCAGGGGACTATGAGCATCTCTCAAAATGTCCTGTAATTGCGGTGGGTAACCTGTCCTCTTTGTCAAGGAGGCCGAGGAGACCCCAACAGACGGATTGAACCAGTGTCCAGTCTAAAAAGATGAGGGTCAACACAGAGGATTCACTTCTTCCATTCTTCCAAGAGAAGCCAATAGGACCTTTGACATCTTCACGTAGCCAGAACTGGTAAAAGAAAGGAGCCAGGGGCTCCTCCCAAGCCCATGTGACCCCTGAGGAACAGGTCCTCAAACGACCTTAGGTATAAAAATAAATTGGTTTATCTGGGCCAAATGTATGGCCTTAAACATCCAAAAGGAAAGTCTAACCAAAGATTAAAGGGGTCAATATAATATCTTAAGAGTCCATATTCATAGCTAAAGGCTGCATAACCAGCAACAATGCCAGATAGGAGATACCTTCTTTTGAGTTGTTGGCCAGAGTGACCAAAGGGACTCCCAGATAGTAACCCAGCATAGAACTGGGAAAATGAACAGCACATCCTAATCTTATCTAAAGGAGTATTGAAAACTGATTGCTGTTAGATGAGGAATAGCTGACCCTCCTAAAACAAAGACCTCTAGATAGGCTGACTAGATTCACCAGAAGGGCAAGTAGTGGGGATTGGCTGGGGTGCCGACAACATAGCAGACAGTAGCATGGATATCAGAGTATAAGGGCTCTAGTGGGGGGAGGGAAGCTATGGGAGGGGCCATCTGGGAAGTGGGTGTGTGGTTGAATAAGATGGTTTGGGATGTTCTATGTGATACACATACACACACACACACAAATTAACAAATTTCTAAAAATGTATTATATTTGAGGAGAAAGCATGGAAATTTACATCATGCTAATTAGTAGAGGTGATAAACATCACCATTGAAATCTCCCCAACGAGTTCATAGACATACACAGGTCCCAAGGATCCAAGTGCAACCGATCATGACTAGTAATAATCAGTTGCATACAGATTAGAGATGCATGCGCCAGCCTCTCAATGTTAGTAACAAAAACAATGAGTCTTTCTGCAAGGAACAATATATTTTAAAGTGAAATGGAGATCTTTTTTAAAGGTTAAAATCTCACTCAATTTATGCCTTAGAGGGCTTATACTGAGTTCAATATTGTATAACTGCATTAATTCAACTGTGAACCCAGAAACTTGCATCCGCTTGTGAAAGAGATGTACTCTTGCTCTGGAGTGTGTTACTGAATATGTTAATGCTGTAATGAAATGCTTCTACCAATCATGTAGTTATTAAAACTTAAAAAAATGATCTAAAAAAGGAGCTATTAATGAGTATATTCTGTTTTATTGATTTTAGACTACCTGCAGCCTTTAATTCACTTAAATTAATGATAAACTCATTCTTTGTCAATATGAATGTATACTTCCATGAAAAATCACCATGTCCTAAAATTAATAGTAATTGTCACTGTTGATTTTTTTTCCTCAAATCTCTAACACTTTGCTTAATAGAATGTAGCTGGATGCTTATATCTATTTATTTGATCTGCTGTAAATCATATATCATGTAGCTTTTGGAAAATTCCAACACACACTCCTGAGAATTGAGAAAAGGAAATCACTACTGAATATTGTGGTGAATATTGTTTTGAGTCAGTAAATACCCCGGGGGAGCCCCAGGCACCCTCTGAAGGTTTTTGGAGCACATTTTAGGAAGGACTCACATAGTAAACAAGTTGCTAAACTTATATCTCAATGTGCTCTAGAAAATGGAAATGAACAGTAACATTTTCCTTTCAGACATGTCCTAAGAATTAAATGAGCTGGGCATGGGGGCACATGCCTTTAGTCCTAGCACTCAGGAGGCAGAGGCAAACGGATCTCTGTGAGTTTGAGGCCAGCCTGGTCTATGTAGTTCCAGGACAGCTGGAGCTACAGAGAGACCCTGTCTCAAAAAAGACAAAAAAAGAATTAAATGAATTAACACATGATTTATAATCACAATGTGGCTAGCATTGTAAATAATCCATTTTGTTGTACGAACAGTACAGTGTTCTTTACTTTGGGCTGTTTCCTACATCACTGTCTTTTTTTTCCAAATCCAAATCAATAGTTATTTGTTTTAAACAGAAATATAGGAAATATTTTGATGTTTATGAACTCTTCAGGAAATGTTAATCTTTTGATAATCATTTTGATCTATTTTTATATTCACAATTATAGCTGAATTATCATAAGCATTTTAATATGTACCTGAAAAAAAATAAGGATAGTTCCACTTTTTAATTTATTTAAATTATTTTTTGAGGTAGGGTCTCAGTTATCCAAGGCTGGCCTAAAACTCACTATATAGATGAAGATGACCTTGAACTTCTAATCTTCCTGCCACCACCTTCCTCCCAAGTGCTGAGATTCCAGGTGTACACTACCATACAATGTTCATGTGATGCTTGGAATCAAACTTTATGCTTGTTAGGCAGGTACTCAGTCAACTGAGCAAACTCCCTAGCCTTCCCAAACATTTTAACTAATCTATAGTTTTTATCTAGACACATATATCAATCTCCCTTTTCTCTAAGCAATATAACACAATTTAATACTTCTTTTTTATTGTTGTTAGGTTTAAAAAAACAAGCAAGTATAAATGTGCATAATTACTTAGTTAATATGCAACATGCATAGGTCAGGTGTTCTACCAGGCTCTGGTACAGTCTCTTAGTCTACTTGCTAACGACATACATTAAACCACCAAGTAGGAGAGGATATGAATTGAATAGGAGAAGTTTTAAAATGCACTTGTATTTACCGTCTTTGCATACCATCATTTGCAATAATATTGTCATTTCGCTTTTGTTATATGTAGAATAACCAATAGGAACTGATTTTGAAGAAAGGGAGAACGTGAAAAGAACTTCAGTTGGTATGGTTGCTGTTTTTAGCTTTGGTACTAAGTATGAATAATATTTGAATAAAATAATAAAATTTCTGTCTCATTTTTGTCAGCTAAAAAGATAAGCAGTTGAATATATCTCAGAAATAATAATTCATTTTGCTAGTCTCAGAATAACCATATAGTTATTGCAATTTAAAAACGTTTGAGTGAGAGAATGATTATTATTTTTTCAATCTATTAAGCTTCTTTTTGATGTCAATACTGGAGACGGAACGCTGGGCCTTGTGCATGCTAAGCAAGTGCCATGCCACTGAGATGCAGCCTGCTCCCACTGCAAGCATCTTGAAGACAGGACTGCTGCCGACTCCTCTTTATCTTTGTGCTCCTAGAATACTTGGTGCGAATTTCCTTCGATGTGTTCTTAAACTCTACTTCTAATGGCAAATAAGCCCCCCAAACTTTTAATTATGAATTTTGGAATATTAATTTGAAACAGAGGGTTGTGACTATTTTGGGGGCGGTACACGGAAAAGAATAATGAAGGATTTATAAAGGTGAAAAATTTCTGAACAAGGTATGCTGCTTTGGACATTTTGGAACAATGGTCCCAAGTCTTTAATTTTAATTTTTTCCAGTAGATGGCGCCAGGGCCTCAAGTAAAACCCAGTTCGAGAAAAAACAACAAAGATCCGCTGTTTTTACCACAAAGGAAATAGTATATGAATATTCACATCTATACAGGTAGGTGAAAATTAAACATTCATTAGAAAATATTTTCATGAATTTTGTTTGAAATTTCTGAAAATGAACTCCAAAAAGTAAAAGACAAGATTGGAAGGAACAAACACAAACTTGGAGATTATTTTTAGCAGCAAATCCTCTCTCAAATTCAAGACAAACTTCAAGGTTTGTTCAGTTATATTTTCCCTGCAACATTTATTTTAGAACAATTATTACAAAATTCAGATCACACTCTCCTTTCCCTGGGACACCTCTCAGTTGCCCTTCAGAACCTGCCCACTTGTTCCCAGCTCTGACAGAGGCAGGGATTAGGGAGTGCTGTGGATTAGCAAGGGAAACAAGGACAGTCAATACTTAGTATTTACCTTGAAAAAGTTAATGTTGTTTGGAAAGTTTTCTTGGACTTGGAAGCCTTGACTCATAAGCACAACATCCTCTTTCTTGAATATTACTGTATTTTTCTCAACGGAGAGATCACTCATTCCTTTTCTTTAAAATCTGAAATAAATGTTCATTTCTTGAAATGTCATTTGTTTTCTTTGACTTTCTTTTTCTCGCTTCTGAGACAGTCTCACCAGTAGCCAAGTGTGGCCCAGAATGTGAGATTCTCCTCTCTCACATTCCTCAGTGCTCAGACTCTGGATTTTAAGAAGTCATCTTTATCTTTATTTTTTTTTATATGAAACCAGTATCTTCGATGTAATTACTTGTAAATTTTAACTGTGATGCATGCACCGTTTTACTTCATTTATTTTCTAAGTTCAATGATTATTAACCACTGATTAAAAATATAATGTCTATAAGCAGAGCATGGTGGGGTATGCCTTTAATCCCAGCACTCTGGAGGTCCAGGCAGGTGTGTCTCTGTAAAATGGAGGCCAGCTTGGATTACATATTGAGTGAGTTCCAGACCAGTTGGGGCTACAAGGGAGACCTTGTCTTAAAAAAGAAAAGAAAAAAAATATATAGAGTACAAGAAAAGAAAACTATTTCCTAATATACTAAGAATAATATGATAATATACAAACATATTATAACTTATTTTCTTTAACTAGATCAAATGAATGATTGGAGAAAGCATATTATTAGTATTTTTGTATTATCTTAACTTTCTTAAATTTAAGAAACACTACGAAAGTCTATTTATATAGAGAAATTTTTCCTTGAATATTCAAAAATGTAGGAGCAGAAAGAAAACTAAAATTTTTCTTTAAATTCTGCAATTAATTAATTAATTATGTTTTTAAACAAGGAATGGAACTATGTAGTCTCATAAGTGTGACTTGTGACTCCCTAAAATTCCCAGAGATTTTTCTTTATCCTCGCCTCTTCTGATTTGTTGACTCATCTACTTCCACTTTAGAGTAATGAAAGTCAAGATAAGTGCCTTGGTGTAGGGCAAGGAGCAGGCAGTCATCAGCGTAAACATGCACATAACTAAATATTTAGGTTTCTTTATTTCATAGCTACCTGTTGCGCTGGATAGCTTTAGTTTCAACTTGACACACCTGGGTTGAGGGAGCCTCAATTGGGGGATTTCCTCTATTGGACTGGCCTGTGGCCATGTCTGAGGGGCATCTTCTTGATGAATGATGTGGGAGGGCCCAGCCCACTGTGGGTGGTGCCACCCCTGGGCAGGTGGGCCTGTGTTGCATAAGAAAGCAGGCTGAGCAGGGGCCAGGGGAGCAAGCCAGTAAGCAGTGTTCCTCCATGGCCTGTGCTCCATCTTCTGCTTCCAGGTTCCGGCCCTGAGTTCCTACCTTGGGCTCCCTGATGAATGGCAACCTGGGAGTTGTAAGCTAAATAAACCCTTTCCTCCCCAAGTTGGTAGTGGTCAGAGTATTTTGTCACAGCAATGGAGAACAAACTAAGACACCTGTACAACAACTTATTATCCAAGTGTTCTAAGGAAGTTCAGTCGCTATTCTGATATTAGGTGCTTTCTTGAAGTCCCCCAAGTAAGCAGGAATGCATTGTATTTGCCTTTGGAATCATTTCTTTTCTTTTTTTTTTTTTTCCCCTAGTTTTGATTTTTCATGGGCCCAGTGCTTTAAAGAACTGAATGAAAAAGAATTTTCCTGTGCGCTGCTTTGTAGTTTTTTACGTGTATTCAATGGCAAAAAGTGGTGAGTCTTAAGTGTTGGAATCTGCTCCATGACAGCAGCTACCTAGGTGGGACAAGGAGAAGGCCGAGCATCTGGGAGCTGCACCAGGCTCTGACATGTGGGAGAGCCTGCACAAAGGAGGGCTGAACAGAACCCAGATGTCACAATGATTTCCCCAAACTATTTCCAAAGTTAATTTCCATTGCTTTTGAGAAGTTCATTGCATTTTTAAAACTAGAGGGAGAGACCAGAGAAAGTTGTTAAAAGATTTCCATTACAGCGTGTTAGACTTTGTACTATCACTAATCTATTGATGAGGGTCAGGGTGGCATTTACAGCTTTACTAGCAATGTGGTAGTGAAAATGTGGGAGAGAAACTGTTTTTACATTTCTATTCTTTAAAAGCAAATAACTTATTTTGATACAGAGAAACTACATTTAAAAAAAGCAAACAGCGACCACAACAACCCCTTACTGTCTGAAACTTGCTACATTTGCACTAAAGTTTCAGACAGTAAATACAAGTCTGGCCCATTCAAAAACATCTCTGCTTTGAGGCACATGAGATCAAACAGGGACCGCTTTCTCGTCCACCTTGTTCTTCACTGCTGTGAACTCTACAAGAACAGAATTTGTTCACAGGATGAGACACATATTTATGGTCCTGAATAAACTGCTCAGATTCAAATCTGTGTGACACTGGCAGACACAGGAATTTGGAGGCCAAATGAGATGTTTGTGGCCTCTATTTGCATATCAATGCTCAGAGGGCCCTTTAGGAATAACCGCTGCTTCCTGACAATGCTGTTGTCTGAAGTCTGGGGAAAGAAAACCCATAAAAGTTTGGACTCACTTTTCAATGCCCTCGATTCTTTTTTTTTCCTGCTTTGGAAAACTGTGGAACCAGGTCACCAAGTTCCATTCGACATAGTTTTATTATGTTTTAAATGAAGTGATTGAACCTGCACAGAACCCAGACAGACACTCCCTGGGCCACTCGGAAGGCATTCAAAGGCCATTTGATGACAGCTTCTTTGGGACTGAAGTCTGTCATACTGCCTGTCCTGAACTTGAGGCTACTTCTACTTCCCCTTGGTTTAAAAAACACAAAGGAGGACTGTGGATGTAGCTCAGTGGTAGAGCACTGGCTTAGTGTGCACAAGGCTCCAGCACTGGAAGAAAAAAATTTACAACCCTTTTTTTTCCATAAATACAAATTATGTAATGAAAGACTTAAATTTTTAATTTTTTTTTGAGTCAGGGTCCCATTGTGTAGCCCTGGATGACCTGTAACTTGCTGTGTAGACCAGACAGTCCTCAAACACAGAGATTCTCCTGCCTCTGCCTCCAGAGTGCTGGGATTAAATGCATGCATCACCATACCCAGTTTAAGGGACTCTTTTAAGTATAGAAAATCCAACCTAAGCAAAAGTTATTTGGAAACTAAATGGATGCCAAGGGGATTTTGAAAAGTCAAGCTGTTACCCATAACCTCAGTTTCCTTGTATCTCTATGAAATTAGGAAACAGAAATTAAGAAAATGTATTTATTTACCATTTGGTCAAAATGGGAGGTTGTGAGGAGGTGTTGAGGGGGGAGACTGGAGGGGTAGAGGAAGTATAATTTCCTCCCCACCATGCTGGTGGCCCACTTATAGTTTATGGAAATCTATAAGAAGAAGTGTTAGAGTAGCAAATAGCCCTATAAGTTCAACTGGTTAAGAATATGAAATCTCTAGTCTATCTGTTGGAAGAACCACCTTTCCAGCTTCACTGGTCAATCATCTGGTCATAGGACCACCCCTAGAAAGGTGGGTTCACCTTAAGTTATGCTAAACAGATGGGCAGAGAACCTAGTGCTTTAATGAGATAGTGAATTTTTCCTGCCTGGAATCCCATCTCCCAACACAAAACTTCTGGACCTGGCCACAGACATGTAGGTTTCTGTAAGTCTTCCCACTTTTCTGAATTCTTCAGAAAAAGTGTAATTTTCTCCTTTTCTTCTTCATATCCCTTTTCTAAACATGCTTTCTTTAAGGCTTTGGGCTATCCTAGCATCTTGTATTTCTTTACATTTTCTCTAAAGCTTCCTTCTCCCAGCCATGTGGCTGCCAGTCAGCCATGTGTCTGACCTCTAAACCTGCATGGCTCCATGGCTTTCTTCCTTCTTCCCACCATTCACCTCCTCAAGGCAGCTGCCAAGATTACCAGCTCGCCTGCCCTGGGGATTCTAATAAAAGATTTTATTAAGATTCTAATAAAATTGTCCTAAAGCTTCCTTTGGGGTCCATTCTTAAATTCTTTTATGAATGAGACTAAGAACCCTGTTGATGGATGCTCTTTCTCCCTGTTTCAAAAGGGTAGAACACATATAAATTTGGTTGTGACAGGTTAATCAGTTCTCTGAAGGGGGTCCTAGGTTGTCTCCATTTCTTGGTACAGAGACAGTTTTTTTATTTAAGGAATTGAGGAAAATGGGGTCTTGAAGATCTTCTATTTGTGTGTTTGCTTGTGCACGTTCTGAGGTTTGGGATTCAAGGGGGCACTGTGGTGTGTTGTCCTTTTGGGTAGGCGATGAAGGAGAGTGGAGATAGTTCTAAATGAGACAGATAACCAGGGAAGGAGGCCCCAGGGTAGATTCAGCTGAGCTCCAATATGTTCCCTGTCATTCAAGATGGTCCTTTTTTGGCTGGCTTCCCCGACACTGCCCCCTCTCCGTCTTGGCAGTATTTCAAACATCTAGACCTTACTTTATCCAATCAGGTTCCTGTTTTCATAGGAGTGAACCAACCAGCAACATGCATCCTACCCAGCCCAATCCAAAGAGGGAAAGGGGAGCCCAGTCCTATTTCACCTCTTAGCCTATGGAGTATAAAAGCCCAACTCTGCGGGGTGGGAGGGTGGGGGGGCTATGGGAGGGTGCCAGTGGGGTCGGGGGCATAAAGGTGATTAAGATTGTTTGAGATATTCTGTATAAAATACACAAAAATTCAATAAAAGAGAAAAGCCCAACCCTCCAGCAGGGGGTAGATGATAATCCAGCACTGTACCTTCTCTGCTCTTACAGGGAGTCTGTCTCTTTGTGTGCTGTTTTCACTTCAGTACACTTTGGCTGTGTGCTATGACTGCAAATTTCTCCTTTTGTATTTCTTAAACCAGCAACCCCCCCCAAACAAAGAAACAAACAAAAAACAAAAAACAAAAAACAAAAAAACAGACCTGAGAAAAGAACATAGGCAGCACCAGCGATTATAAATGGCATGGACAGACAGACAGTGGCATAGTGCGGCCTCTGAGGAGAGTTCAGGTGCACATGGCTGAGTAGAGGTCCAATCTTCCAGGTTTCAGAGAAAGTGGGAGGCTCCATACCATGAGGGTGATGAGTGGTCTGTGATAGTGCATGTATTCTGGCTGTCTCAGTTCCCACATGGCAGGCGAGGTGAAAGGGGTTTGCATTTGGGGGAAGGAATATGTGGCCTTGAGGATGTGGGAGAAGTGGGGCAGTAGGGAAGAGGGGCCCATTTAGTTAATGTGTAGCTACCAGGGGCCACCAGCCCACTAGTCCGCTAGCCTGGGGCTTGTATACAGAATCAGCAGAGGAAGGTGAGAAAGACATAGCTACAGGATCTCAGCAAGGTATGGTCTGGGTTCTAAAAGTGTGTGTGCTTGTGCAACTGGTGTGTGTGTGTGTGTGTGTGTGTGTGTGTGTGTGTGTGTGTGTGTGTAGGCCAGAAATCAACACCGGGTATCTTTGTCAATTACTCTCCATCTTCCTTTTTGAGACAGAGTCTCTCACTGAACCTGGACTCACCAGTGTGGCTAGGCTGGCTGGCTACCCAGCAAGATCTCCCATTTTTGAAAAAGAGTCTCTGGGTTTTGCAGTATGCCAGAATCTTATCCACTCGGGCCTTTCAGAGTTCTTTGCCTCTAGGTTCATTCCCTAGATTGGTGGCAGTGAGGTAGTCTTTTGCATCTTTTCTTTGGAGGTCAGCTTCAAACTCCAGACTCCTGCATGTGTTAAACACACTAATTTTCTAAGTAGAATAATAAGGGGACAATTTAAAAGCAAAAGGGAACAACGTAAGTGTTTTCTTTAGAATATTTCCTCTTGCAGCAGGGCTCCAGCTAGGATCCTGACTGCAGTAGCACTGTACCCAATAGGCTCCCATGGTGGTTATCACCCCTTATCTTTGCAGAGTCTTTGCCATATGGTTTCATTTGGAGAACATTACTTCTTAGTTTCTAACAATGCTTTGGTATTTATGAGGTGATTTTATTTTGGCTCCTCTTGAGATGGCATTATAAAGTTTGGCCCTGAGTCCAAGGGCATCTGCTGAGATTTCCAGGGTTTTCTGATCCAGGACAAAGAAGTACATCAGGGACTCATGGTTAACAATAGAAACAGAGTTGGTTTATTAAGAAAGAGAAAGCACTCCTATGCAAAGGAGTGAGCTAGTGAGTGGGGAGAGGGGATCTCCTCAAAAATTGTGGACTAGGAGTCGCATAACCGTGTTTAGGCTCTCTTGTGTTTGTATGTTGTGGGCTTTCCTCCCACATTCTTTGTTGCATGTAACCCAAGAAGGGAAAGGTTTCTGGTTGTTTTTTTTCCCACTGGTTTCTTTCATATGCTAGTATTGATGTTTCTGATTCCCTGCTCTCATTATATAACGGGCTCCTGCTTTGGAGTCTTCAGCCTCAGCCTCCATTTGGCACCATGCCCATGCAAGGGGATTTTGGTACAATACTTAACCATGTATTTATTTCACAATCAAGGTGTTTAGTTAATTTCAGATTGTCTGTTGATGAAAAATAACCATTCTTACCTCAAAAAGACTAACAGTTTATGCTGAACCAAATATGAGTCAGTGTGACCTGGGTACACAGAATCTGGTTACCCCGAATAACATGTTCCAATATGGAAGTGGTTACATGAATTTCTACAGTCGCAACAAAACAAAGTCGTATTTTGAGGCATTTTCCAAATACATTGCTGGGAACATCAAGAAGTATTGCAGCAATGATAAACACCCTTGGAAACAAATTCTGGTCCAGAGAATAAAATCTCACCTAGCTGGAGACTCAACCTTTGAGCAGGGCCAGGTTAATCACCTGGCCATGGGACCACACCTAGGAAGACAGGTTCACCTTAAGTCAAGCTAAAGAGAGCAGAATGACTAGTGCACTACGAGACGGTGAGCGTCTCTTGACCAGAATTCCTGCCCCTCAGTGAAGTTGCTTATCAGAAGTCTGCCCATTTTTCTGCATTTTCCAGAAAAGTATAACCTTGCCTTTTCTTCTTCCTCTCTTTCTTTTTAACTGTGCTTTCCTTAACACTTTGGGTTTCTCCAACATTTTGGCTTTCTTCCTCTTTCTCTAAAGCTCCTCTCCCTACCCTGTGTCTGCCAGTCTGCCGTGTGTCTGACCTCCTTGCTAGGTTTAAAGAGCATGACTTTTCCTTCTCTTCTCCATTCCCCTCTGCTGCTGAGATTTACAGCTTGCCTGCCCTAAGGGGCTTCTTTTAAACTTTAATAAAACTGTCCTAAAACTTCTGTTTGTACAAGTCCATTTTTAAAGTCTTTTATTAATGAGACTAAGACTCCCAAGTGGGGCCCTGGTTTCCTCTGTATCAGCAAGGCAGGGAGTTCTTGCTGAGGGTCTCAGATGTTGTTTGAGGACGGTCTTATCTCTTGGATTGGGGGAAGCTAGTGACCTTAGGGACTGGGGAGAGAGCTCAGGAGTAAAGAGCACTTCTTGCTCTTTCAGGGGATTGGTGTATAGATTCCAGCACCCACATTAGGAGGCTCATAAATGCTTGTAACCCCAGTTCCAGGGGATCCCATGCCCCTTTCTGACCTCTGTGAGTACTTTCACAAACACACATGCACACACATAAACCCCCCCCCCCCACAGACATACACACACACACACGCACATGCCCGTGCACACGCACACACGCACACACACGCACACACACAAATAAATAAATAAATAAATAAATAAATAAATAAAATGAGTCTTAATAAAAAAGAACATGGAAGTTGAAGAGATGGCTCAGAGGTTAAGAGCATTGACCACTCTTGCAGAGGACCTGGGTTCAATTCCCAGCATCCACATGGTGGCTAACAACTATCTGTAACACTAGTTCCTAGAGATCCTACATCCTCTTTGACCTCTGCAGGAATTGCACAACATGGGTGCACTTACATACATACAGACAAATGTTCATACACATAAAAATAATAAAATACCTAAAAAAAATTAAAAAAGAGCACATTCTAAAGGTTTTGCCCAGTAGTCCAAAGGATGCTAAGTCCAGCACAGAAAGTGGGCAATGAACAGCTAGTAAGGGGCTCTCAGAAGTCCAAAATAACTGTAGCTTTGGGTGGACTAGTCGGTCAGTCATCCCTGTGGAATTGTCCACATATGGGTGACTTTTTTTTTCTGGGAACTTGAATTTACCCAAAGACTTTAGAAAGCTAAAGAGAGGGATATGGGGAATTGGAGAGATAGTTCATCTATTAAGAACATTAGCAGCTCTCAAAGATAACCCAGGCCAGCACCCACATGGCAGCTCCCAACTACCTGTAACTCCAGTTATAGAGGATTTGATGCCCTCTTCTGGCCTCTGTAGGCACTGCACACATGTACATGTAGGCAAAACACCCATACACATAAAATAAATCTTTAAAAATGACAGGAGGGTTGTCGGCCCCCTCCTTGGCCTTAACCCTGCTGCTACCGGGAGGCCGTCGTGCACCAGCCTCTGTCATGGAAAGTTGGGGAGAGGAGAGAGACCAGTGGGAGGAGGGAGGCCTTGGGCGGCAGTGAGTACAACAGGAAGAAAACACCCGGGAGGCCGTGTCAGTGGACAGCTTGTTTATTATGGCGGAAGCAGAGGTTTATATAGGAAAGCTTCGCCTGCAAAGAGGCAGGGGTTGGGTTTTCCGACAGGCCAGCAGGTAGGGGTAGGGAGGGGGCTTCTAAGGCTACGTGGCCTTTGTCCTGTCCTCTGGTCACATAATCTACAAGGGACCTGGTTAGGATTAAAGGATTAGAGGTTTAATGGTTTTGCTTCGGGGTTGTTGGGTAAGAGACAGTGTCCCTAGAATGGAGCAGGCCAGCTTCCTGCCGCTCTCACTGGTGGCCATGCTCTACATTCCAGGCACTCTCTACTTATCCCAATAGAGGGTGTTTTCATGGAATTGCTTTAATGAAGTAGTGCACATTTGTAACCATCTTTGCAAGAACTCTGTCTCTGCTAATGGCAACTGGAACAGTATTTCTCCAATTTTGTGTATATTTCCCCACATAACTACAATGCATTGTACTCTTAACAATTCTTTTTTTAAAGCCAACTCTACTTTATCAAATATATTGTTTTGGTTTTGGATTTTGTCACTAATTTTCTGTTTCTGAGTAATCCGGACCTATTTCTGCTCAAGGAGCCCTTTGTCTTTTGTCCGTGGTCTTTATGTGGGTAGTACAACTAAGAACATTTTAAGTGCTTTGATCAGAGGTCCAAACAATTTTCTGATTCTCCTATTATCTATCCTCTCACTTCTGTTTACCATCATAGGAAAATAGAACTAAACAACACCAACAACAAAACCCCCCACCAGAAATGTATTACATTAAAGGATCTGTTCTGACCTCTTGACACTTGAATATGTGTCAATGTGCTGGTGATAAATGGCTTCACTGCCCTTGATTTCTGTATATTTGATGCTGTAAGCCCTTCTTTGTTTTCTCATCTTTTATAATAACCCCCCTTTCTTTTAATCCCTATAAATAGTATATATGAGCTCATTTTTTCTTCCTTAATTAATTTTTTTCATGTTTTTCAATGTCTTTAGGTTTTCACTCATTATTGTTATGTGATTAACTCCAGAAATGATCATTCTGACCCCAAGTCTAGCCATTATTTTCTGTGTCTATTGGTTGCTCTTAGGCCCACAAAACAAAACAAAGTCAAGATTTGAGGCATTTTTTTTTCTAATATATTGTTGGAAGCACCAAGTAGGTGGGTTACAGAAAAGCAGAGAACTCTCTGCTGATGACACTCCTGGTTTTAGGAATGAATTGCAGCTGAATTTTTGCATTGGTTTTGGAATATGACCAACAACTATTTGAAAGTCTTCAAAATACAGAGGTCAGTTCTTTTCCTTGAATGTGTGTTGAGCTTAAGGACCCCTTCTTTACTAGAACATGGCAGAAATGACCACTTGAGGCTTCAGTGGCAAGATTATAAGAGACTTGCCGCCTCTGCCTTGCTTTCTCTGAGGCCTTCTACTCTGGAAGAGATGGGCTGCCATACTGAGAGAGCGGTTCCAACTCGATTTCTGGTTTAGGGGATTAAGAGAGAAGTAGAACTCAGTCAAGCCCAGAAGCACCCACATCTGGAGGCACAGCTGTACCACTGCTCCCAGTGTACTTAAGCCCAAACACAATTTTCAAGGCCACTGGGTTTTTGAGCAATTTGTTATGCAGTAGAATCTGGCTATGGTAATCTCTATTATGTTAGCTCCGTGCTATCTTTTCAGACATATCATTACTTTTCTGTCTAACATAAGCCTACTACTCTTTTCTGTTAAAGGTAACTCCCAATTCCTATCGATATAACTTTTCCACTTTCTACATATGCGTTGTTTCTGTTAATATATAATTTAATATATAATAGGTTACTAATTACTCTTAGGCTTCAATGCTATCACTTTTTTAGGAGCAACAAAATTCTTACTTTAAAAGTGAGAAAACTGGGGCTGATGAGACGGCTTAGTGGTTAAGAACCCTGACCTCTTACAGAAGACCTGGGTTCACTTCCCAGCACCCTAGCTGCTAGCAATTGTCCATAACTCTAGTTCCTGAGGGACCTGACACCCTCTTCTGGCCTCTGTGTGCCATAGGTGTACTTATATGCAGGCAAAACAATCATACACATAATGTAAAAATAAATGAATAAACAATTTTAAAATGTCTGAAAACTGCGTATTAAGAAGCAGTATTAAAACTTGCTCACATTCACAGAAGAAGTAAATCAAGGACAGATTTGCACGTTTAGATCTATATGATGATGAAAATCAGTAGTCATAGCTGATATTCTTATTTTATTTTCAGTGCCTTCTATTTTGACTATTTCTGTCCACAGATTTTACTGACACTTTTCAAAGGCACTTAGTATTCTCAACACTAGTTTTCTTAAGCATATTAGATCATGAAATCATATTAAGTGATACAATCATACTACAGCATACTTTCCTTAATATTTAATAGTTAACAGTGCATTGCAGTTTTCTATTCTACTTGGACCTTACAATTTTTCTGGAGTGTATAACTATCATTTTCTTCAAGCTCCAAGTCAAGTCTGTGTGTGGAGAGAGAGAGTTGCTGGACTGACTGTGTTCCTATGCAATTCATACATTCAAGCTGCAAGCCCTCACCATGATATTTGGTGGTAGAGACTTTAAAGGGAAACTCCATGTCTCTAGTGTCCTTATGAGGTGAGGAAGAGACACAGGGGTCCCTTTATCAGCACAAAGAGAGCACTGTGAGGGCACAGTGAGATAACTGCCATCTGAGACCAGGAAGAGAAGCTTCACCACAAGCCGGCCTTGACCAAATCTTCCCCTTGGACTTCAAACCTCCACAACGTTGAAAAACACATTTCTATTGTTTAAGTCATCCAACCTGTAATATTTTGTCACGGTATCCCTAGACAACTCATGTACGAGATTAGACTTTTTGATCCAGAAGTCTCTAGCCATAGCTTCTTTGTCTATTCTGTATTATGTTTAACATTAACACTCTGAGCTCAATAACTTTGTATTGCCCATTATTTGTAGAGCATATCCTTTAATATTTTGTAGGTTTTCAAGTTTAAATGTGAAAGAGACCTACCAGGCCAACTTATCATCTCATTTGAACCCAGATCCAGAGTAGTACAAAGATTTGGCCAAAAGAGAAGAGCAGGCATGGACCCCAGAGCACACCTTTAGTCACAGGGGTCCAGTATTTCTAATACTTCCTTGGGAAAGTGAGTGTTTCTCCACTGACTGCCATTAACTACCATCTCTTACTATCATAACATTGCATGATGCCATACAAAATCCACAGAAAGGGAACAATTTAAAACTATATCCTAATTAGGGTTAGAGAGATGGCTCAGTGGTTAAGAGCACTGACTGCTCTTGCAGAAGACCCAGGTTCAATCTTCAGAACTCACACGGTGTCTAACAACTGTCTCTGACTCCATTTCCAAGGGCTCCAAAGCCTTTTTCTGGCCTCCACTGGCATTGCATAACACAGGTGCACTTACATACATGCAGGTAAAACACATACATAAAAAAATAAAAATAAATAAACATCTAAAAATCTCTATCCTAATTAGAATAGGCAAGATAATGCCACATAATATACCAAAAAGATAGATAGAAACTCAGGCTTCTGGAGGAAAATGACAAAGCAAACAACTGTCCTTTTCTCCTACTAACTTCCTATATGAAAAAAAAAAATGTTGTTTTATATGTGTGAAAGTAGAAAATGCAAAGCTACTTGTATGGCTAGTTTAATTGTGCTTAGAGTGCTTATCCTTATTTTCTGAAAGGGAAACTTAGCCCAGATGGCCCCAGGACATACACGTGTTCCTCCATCCATCAAATCAGACTGTGCAGGGGATTCACTGCTCTGTGGTAGAGATGCTGTGTGCAAATGACTGGAATGGAAGCCATCAGTATGCCTGTGCCTCTGAACATGGTGACGAGAGCTTTGCTATTATTAAGAGCTATTTTAAATGCTGAATCAAAAGGATGCCAACCAGTGGCCTTGTTGTTGGTCTCTGTAAAGGAGAAATGATTAAATTAACATGAATCTTAAAATTCATTCTCACTTGGTGGAGAGGTCTGGAACTGATCATCATGGTAGCATGTGGAAACTTGTACAGTGGTGCTTGGTAATAGTTTTATTTAATAGATAAACAACACTCATAAGTCGATAATGTAGGCTATCACGTTTATTTAACTTACCCACTCACAATTTAGACCTAGAGGTTAGATCACAAAGTTTCAGGCTTTTTCTGTTTCAAAAGTGAAGGCTGATCATATGGATGATAAATTCTACCAAAATCCCCATTTAAGAAAGGTATCCTGGCATAGTAGAGGCAGCCCTGGAGGGGATTCAGGTCCGGAGTCTATCCTCACTGCATTCCTTGATGCCTTCTGTGCCTGTGAGCACTCCCTGAGCCACATTCCAGTTGTTCTTCCTCCTTTGTACAGTGCTTACAAGTACAACTTTATTTACTATAGTGCAGTATGATGAAAGTCAAATATCTGAGTAAGCATATACCTTTCTTTGCTCTTTTGTAATTTATTAAATCCTTCCTATAATTTTTTTCCTTCATAAAAATGCAATGAATTAAAAAAAAAGCAGTGACTTATCATTCTCATTTCAAAGAGAGATACCCAGAAGTTTTAAGTGTTCAAGTAAGACCCAACGTATTTTCGCCTTGTCCCAGATACTGCAGCGTCCTCTGGCTTGAAGCACCAGTGAGTGCCAGTGTGTGAAAGGGAAGCGTTAGACTGTGGCAACGCTACTTTGTAAAATATTTAGACAACTTAGACAATAACAGGCTTACTTTTGAGAGTATATACCTACTCTTCTTTTGCTATAAGTGCTGTGGCTTGAAAGGAGAGACATCCTCAATATACAGAGACAGAAAGCACAAAGTTGTCTTAGTTAAAAAAAATATATTTGCTCAGGAGAGTTGGAAGAATCCAGATCATAAAATCGATGATGTAGTCTTTAAATGCTTCACTAGTAATTCAGATATTAGCTGGTGAATACCTGGGAGTTAAAGATGCCTCTAAGTAGGCTGTCACATGAATTTATTATGAATAAAATTAAAAAGAAAATTCTTGAATGAATCCAGATGGATGCAAGTTACTTTATGTAGTTATTTAGACTGGAATTTAACCTAGAACCCATATTAGACATATGTTCTTCCATTGAGCTATATCTGTAGCACCAAGCCAATCTTTTAAAAATGTACTCACTGTTAACTTCAAAAGAGCATTTAAATTTTTGGTTACTGGCTCATATGCATACAGTGTTACAATCTGATTTCTGGGCTTGTTAAAGTGCACAGCCATTGATAACCATGTGTTTTACATGTACTCTGGGTAAAAACTTCTCAGTATAATTGGTTGGTAAAGGGTTAAAATTAAATAACATATTAGCCATCTGATCAGAACTAAGTAGCTTATTTGTGTGTCCTCCTTTCCATGTATGGGAATTATGGTGATCTTCAAATAGAAAGCAGGTTTAGGATTCTGAACAAAATAAATAAAGAAGAAAAAAAAAAGAAGAAAAGTTACATTTTCTGACTTAGAAAGTAGGAAGGCTTAGTTAGCATTGTCTGGCTGTCTGAGCAACTGCATCCCCTGAAGGAGAGTGTTCTGGCATATAGGTACATATCTCATTAAAGATATCTTGTTCCTACCTCTTCTTTTTTGTCTTTTTGAGACAGGGTCTCCCTGTAGCCCCAGCTGGCCTGGAATTTTCTGTGAAGACCCTGCTGACCTCAGAGATCTGCCAGCATCTGCCACTGGAGTGCTGGAATTAAAGGTGTGCACCTCCACACCCAGCTTGGAACAGAGCTTTTAAGGGAGGGAAAAATAATATCTTTGTAATTCTATAACCTTTTGGGCATCTTAGAATGTCTTGTTTCCTCTCAGGGTCATAAGTACAGTTCAGACCCATTCTTTTCACCAAAAATCATGTAACAGAGTCAATTAAAAATAAAGAACACGTTAAAAATACTCTTTATAATAGCTGTGTTTTACAAATAGAAAATATCCTTCCCTTAATGGCCTCAACAACGCTCTACCACCTTCACCTTCCTCCTTTGCATGGATTTCAGAGCTTAAGGAAAGGCTGGGAATGTAGCTCAGTTGGTAGAGTGCTTATGTAGCCCGCACGATGTCTTAGGTTTAATTTTCAGCATAAACATGGGTGTGGTGATGCACACTATAATCCCAGCACTTGGCTATGTAATGAGTTTGAAGCCAGCCTGGACTACATGAGGTCTTGTCTGCAGAAACATCTTCAGGCTAGGCACATGTGATGCTTTCTTCTTCCTTCCAAAGGTATTTCAAAATCTGAGAAAGGCGATTGTGATACTTTCTGTTCTTTAAAAATAATGTGTTACCAGAGACACAGGAATTGTGGTCCAAAGCTGAATATGAGGGAGGGATTCATGCTCAGTGACTTCTAAACCAGCTAAATCCGACTAGCTACCTACAATAGACAGTTGTTCACATCTTCCCAGGAAAAGTTAATGTAAAAACCGCCCTGTAAGACAACATGGCATCACAGATCACCTCTTGTTCTCACGTAGTTAAATGTATTTACAAATAAAGCATTTAGCCAAAAGAATAATTATATCAAAATTCTGTTACATATAATAGTTATAAAAAAAGGTTGACAGGGCTCCAGTGAATGAACTCACATGGAGGGACATTTGAGGACACAAACTTGACATGATAGGTTTTAACATATATGATAGAATGCATGAAATCCTGGGGTGTGGGCTATGAAGGGGTGCAGATAGAGGAGGGGATCTAAATATGTTTAAGATGTATTGTATGAAGTGCACAAAAATTCAATAAAAATATATATTGAAAGAAAAAATTTATATTTTATTTATGTGTATGTGTGTGAACCCATGTGAATTTATGTGTACCAATATGCGTAGTAGCCTGGGGAGGCCAGAAGAGGGCATACGATACCCTGGAACTGGAGCTACAGGTGGGTGTGATATGCCATGTGGGTACGGGGAACTAAACCTGGATTCTCTGGAAAAACAGCAGGTTCTCTTAACTGCTGAGCCATCTATGCAGCCCCCATAGAGGTAGTTTTGCTGAGAACATGCCCTGAGCTTTGTAAAGCTCTGTGGCTCCAAGTGGATATTCTTTGTCTTCAGAATGCCTTTCCTTACTCATTGCTGCAGAAATCTTTAGTAACGCTGCTTCAGAGAACAGAGGTTCTGTGATAGTTCACATTTTCACCTACAAAAAAATTGTATATGAAAAAATGTTGCCTATGATTCCTGAGTAAAAATTATGAACACAAAGACACTTCTTAATTCTTCTTAGCTTGATCCTCACTTCAAAGCAGAAGGTTGTTGAAATTATTTGTATTTCCTTTTTGATTTTTAAATTTTGTTCCATTTGTATAAAATTTACATTACCCAATTTATTCATTTTAGAATATGACTTAAACATTCCTGAATTATTTGAAGCTTTCCTTATTTTATCTTGCTTGTTTTTTGAGGCAAAAATCTTACTATGTAGCCCATGCTGGTCTCAAACTCCCTATTCTTGTTTCTGTGATGCTGAGAATTAAACTCATGGGTTTGTGCATGTTAGACAAGTGCTCTACCATTGAGCTAAACTCCAGTCCTTCAAACTGTCTATGTAATCCCGGATAGATACCTGAGTGCTGGCATTACAAGTACATGCTATCACACCTGGCAGACCATCCACATCATCATGAGTCTGTGTAAGCCTGTCCCACAAAACTGGCCACTCCACCCTGAAAAGAGAGGATATTAATTCCTTTGTGCACAGGACAAAACAATAGAATAGTTTGATTTTCACTTAATTATAACTAAGGCCATAGGGATATGATGAAATAAATATTGGAGCATCTACTTGAGAAAAGAGAAACTACTTGTTTTTATAATGTCATTAAAAAAAAATTTAGAGAGAGTAAGGCACAGTATCAGAAAAAAAGTATACTTAAGCTCTGGCCAGCACTGAAAAACAAAAGTGGGGGATGGGGGACAGAAGGAAAAAAAAAGGGAAAGTTATACTTTGAGACTCAGGACCCAGCTGAACAGATCAAACAGAACCTCACTGCAACTAGGAGGAAATCCGCTAGGGGGCAGTAATTCTAGGAAGGAAACCTATACTTGCCTTAAGGTTAAGTATTCACCTTATCTCTTTAGCATGGCTTAAATTGGATCTGCCTTCCTGAGGGATGGTTTCATAGCCAGGTATTTGGTCTGCTTGACTGGATTAACTCTTCTGTGTTTTAAGATAGCTTGGAATGCTAGGCCTCTACCCTAGGCATTCCCTAATGGGCCTCCACAGACACCTGATCAAGGTTACTGTAACATATAATGCCATTTTTGATGTGTTTCAAATTTCCAGACAGCTATAATGGATAATAAAATTCAATAATGTTTTTGTAACATGTATTATTTTAAAATTTATTTATTTATTTTTATGTGTATGAGTGTCTTGTCTATGTGAATTTAAGTGCACCCATGTCATGCAAAGCCTGTGAAGGCCAGAAGAGGGTGTTGAATCCCCTGGAACAGGAGTTAGGGACAGTTGTGAGCTGCCATGTGGGTGCTGGGCATCGAACCCAGGTCCTCTGGAAGAGCAGCCAGTGCTCTTAAGTGCTGAGCCATCTCTCCAGCCCCAACATGAATTATTTTTAACAAAAATATCTCATTGTGGTATATGACAAACCAGAAACTTAGCATTCTGGAGTTAAAACTTTTAATTTTTGATATTTTCAGTGATTAAAAGAGTTATGTATTATTTTATGTATTTCATATTTTTAAATCTATATACACATATGCTTATGCTCCAATCTTTATACTTAAAACTACCTTATAGTTTATGGGTAAAGATGGTCATTAAAAATCAATAGTAAATGAAACAACAACTCGAGCAAAAGTTCTCATCTGAGAATGCCTTGGTCTTTTATGTCCTGAACTTCTCGAGGTCTCTTAACCTGTATCCCACAGCACCAGGCTAAGGAAGGCAAGCACTTTGATGGAAGCAAATGCCTTGTAGTGTTCTCACAAATTTATATTCCCACTAATACAAATCTGCTGGGAATTGAGTGTATTTTATGTTTGTTTTATAATTACCACTGATTTTCCTCTTCCAATTTATGATGAGATTTCATCACTATTGAGAATTAAAGCCCACAAAGAAGGAGAAAAATCATTCTTCAATGACAAAATGTGACTCGCACTAGAAAGGATTTAGAACAGAAGAAGCAAGATCACTTTTCTTCTTTTGAACCACATTTCATACCACAAACGCTGATATCAAATGAGGGATTGTAACAAGTCATATGAACAAATTGTGAAGGCTAATTCAGTATAGGAACTTGCACAGAATTATTTTCCATTAACTAATCAAAATTGTCATTAATGTAAATGAAATCTATTTTAGCTTCAAGGAATAGAAAAACGTCATTGATTCTTTAAGGGATCAAAAGAACAAAGAATGCATGGATAAGAATAGTAATATGATGGTAATGTGTCATAATTATACATCAACCTAATTGCACAATACAGGACAATTGTAATCATTTCTGTGAAGAGCAATTTAGTAATCACTAAGAATCCTTTTAGGTGTCTCCTTGGCCCAGTGATAGAAAGCTAAGATTGTAATTCTACACCATTGTCAGGTGCCATTTAAAAACTGATTCTAAGCTTATCCTTACTAAGCACAGAAATTATCTGCTGTTGGCTTCAGTGATTGCAAAATATGAAAATACTTTGATATTATATGACTCACTACAGGCTTTAGTCACTTGCTTTGTGTCTGTGCTCTAATACAAACTGAAATTTCCTTTGACCAAAATCTCACCCAACTGATATATCTCGTTTTGTTGAAATACCCTAGAGATATAGTTGGATGAGGAGACAAAGGTCTTGTTTTCTAAATTTTTCTCCTCTTTTCTTTTTCCTCTTTCTTGCTCTCTTCCCTCCCTCCCTCCCTCCCTCCCTTCCTCTCTTTGTTTCTTTGCTTTTCTTTCTTATTTCTTTCTGTCTGTATCTCATTATGTTGTCCAAGCTGGCCTCAAACTCCTTATTTTGCCTCAGTTTCCGGAGTGCTAGCCTTAACTACATGCACCACAACACTGGGTTCTTGAAGACAAGAATCTTAATCATCAAATCACAAATCCCTAATAGCGCTGAGCCACTAGATGTTAGCTGCTTAGCCTTGTAAACAAAAGTAAACAGATCTAAAATTCTTTTGGACTTATTTATTTTTATTTTATGTATATGAGTGTTTTGACTGCCTATATGTAAGTGCACCTGTGTTGTGCAATGCTCACGAAGTCAGAAGAGGGTGTCAGATCCCCTGAAAGTGAAATTATGGATGGTTGTTAGCCACTATGTGGGTACTGGGAACCGAATCTGGGTCCTCTGCAAGAGCAGCCAGTGCTCTTAACCACTGAGCCATCAAACTCTCTAGCTCCTGTAAACAGATGTCAGACTATAGGTATTTTCCTCTTCAAAGTCATTTTTATCTTTTGGAATTCTATAAATAACAAACTAAATTAAAAACGTTTGTGCTCCAGTAGCACTAGGAATGCATGGCTGTCTCTGCCGGGATGGCTAACGTGGCTTTCTGAGCACATTTCCTTTGCAGGAGTCCTTCTTTCCCACGGATGCGCACGTTTACAGCTTGATCATTACTGACTACATGGCAGGTTTGCAGTGCTCTGCTTGTCAGTGCTTCTACAAGTTTATTGTGCACGTGAGTTACCCTGAGATCTCCCTACCATACAGATTCAGTTGCAGCAGGGCTGGGGTAATCCCTGGACTTTCATGCGGACGGGCCTCAGAGGAAGCCAGGACTGCTCAGCCACTGAACTCCTGGTTTTACTCTTAGCCTTTGATGGTGTGTTTCCATCCGTTCTCTTGATTTAAATGAAAACTTTTGGGGAAAGGGACCTATTATAGCTTATTTTTTCTTCAGCAGTGCCAAGTATAGCAGTAGTAGGCATCTAATAGGTGCTCAATAGATGTATGTTGCTTTTTAAGAACATACAGCTAGAATAGAAAATCTCTTTTGCAAGCCTAATTTTGATCTCCTTTTAGAATGTATAAATAACCAACTGGGGTCCATTTTTAACTTATAAATGTATCTCGTATAATTCAAAATAGTGGTGCTGCCTATAAGTGGCAAAGTGAAATTATAAAGTTTTACCAGAAGTCGTAAAACTTGGGAAAAAGCAGCTAAATTTACCTTAGAGGTGAGCACCTTATTTTCAGATTCTGAAGATGTCTCTCATCATTTCCTTGGCTCATCAAATTTAGGAAACTTTAATGACAAATTCATAATTGCTTGCTTTTCCTTTTCCTTTCCTGTCCTGAATATGTGCTAGGATTGGTGTCCTCTTCCAACCATGAATACACACTCACTAGTTCAAAAGCCAGAGTCACCAGGTCCTTAAAGGGGATGGGAGACTGGAGAGATGGCTCAGAGGTTAACAGCCTGTATTGTTATTGTACAGGACTTAAGTTTGGTATGCCTCACAACCTCCTGTAACTTCAACTTCAGGGTGATCTGATGCCTCTGGCCTCTGTGGGCACCTGCAGACATACACCACACACACATACACACACACACACATACACACACACACACACACACAAAATAGAGTGGAAGGTAGGGAGAGAGGGATGGAGGTAGGGAAGGAGGGAGGGAAGGAGATAGGAAGGTAAAAAGGGAGGGAGGGAGAAAAAGATGAACACGGCCTCTGGTTTTTCACAATTAAAGCATGGGTAAATCTTCTTGTACAGTTATATGTGATTATTTTAATTATTTTATCTGTCTTTGAATGTGAAACTGTTTGTCCTTGAAGTGATTTACTCCATACTTTTCATTCAAAATTCCTTCCAAACATTTATGGAAACCAAAAACATCAGAGGTGTACACTCTTTAGTTTTGTTCCTGAGTCAGTAAGAATCCATCTTCAAAAGTTCTCTATGAAACCTCAGTAAACGGCTACTGGGCAGCTGACCTCTAACAGGCAGATAACTCTGCTTAATGTAGAGTCTTTTCCACTTTGTGCTTAGAAAATCATTTCTGGCTTGATTTGTTACTAGTATTCTATATAAGTCAGGGCCTGGTTAAATGAGAAGGAACTGGCAAGTAGGGGGAGATTATACGACCTTCCCAAGATCAACACACTGAAAACAACAAATATTCACAAGAACTCATTTCCAAAACCCCATGTGACTTTTCTGTGTTGCTCATTCTTTCTTCCTACACAGCTGACTTCCCAAGGAGAAGTGCGAGTATATACAACTTTTGAAAATAAAGAGTACATTTTGGTGTCAGAAGCAAGACTACAAAAGCGAGGCTAAACTGCTATGCATCAAAACCATTACAAACTTTGACAGAGCTAAAACATTGCTTCTAGCAATGTTTCTAATCCTAAGGAGATAATAGCAAGCCATCGTCTCCTCTCTAGAAATATATGGTCATTTACAGGCAGAAAATGGTTCCCCGCTGTAAAGAATGACTCCCTATAGGATTTGTTGCATTTTCTGTGGCTAAGGTTGCTAAAGAAAATAAATGACATCTCAGAGTGTTTCTCTTGTCTTTGGTTTCAAATAATGTATTTTGTTACATTTTTTTTTTTTCATTCCTGGCTATCCTAAGTGACAGAAAGAAAAACACCCTTTCAAAAACTAGGCCTCGAAGAACAAAAATTGTACAAATCTTGGGGTCAGTGTCAATTTCAGAGGTAAGACTTCTTCAGCTTCAGATGCTCGGTGCCTAGCTTTATGAAGTATAAATAGTCTGCACACGCCAAGTTCCGAGAAGGCTAACACCATGGGCCTAAATGAATAGAATCACAAGACCTGGACCATTTCTGTCAGTGGGACTCCATGTAAGAACTTTGCTTTGTTTGACCATTGTCTTTATTTTAACCCTTCCTATCCTGGCAATGTTGATAGTTTTTTTAAATTTATTAGTTTAAACGAGGGAAAACAAAATATAGAAAGCTTAGTGGCCTTGTTCTTTTTAAAAAGCTTTTGTGGAAGCTATGATTTGAATTAATAAGGTAAAACTGACCTTGATGTATGCTAATACATTAAAAATATAGTTTATTTGCAAGGCATGGTAGCACACACCTGTATCCCAGCAATAGAGAGGGTGAAGGTGGAGAATTGGGAGTATGAATAAAGTCTGGGCTACATAGTGAGACCCTGTCTCAAAAGCAAACCAGTAAATACACAAAAATGTAGTGCATTTAGCCATAGGGTGCTTGCAGGGCATAGTTTTAGATGATGGACTGTGGTTATTTTTAATCTTGCAGTCTTTTTTTGCCTTGCCTTCCCTTGAACTCATGATACTTCTATCTCTACCTGCTAAGTGTTGGGATTACAGGTAAGCTCACCACACCTAGGTACCTTTTATTCCTTTTAAACATACATTACTTGTGTTATATAAAACAATGTTTCTAAAGTATTATTATTATATTAGTACTAAGAATACCATTAAAATGAATGTCAATATCATTCTTATTAAAATTTAATAATGTAAAAGTTTCTATGTATATTAGCAAATGGTGATACACAAGTCTTAAGAGGTGCACAGGGATGTCTTGAGAGGAAAGGTTGGTTTCAGTTAGTCATCTGTGCTGAGGTACTTAGCATTCTTCATGGCTCCTGGCATGTTCCCATAGTGTGGAGTTGGTCAGTGACTCCTCTCCATCCACTTGCCTAGCTGGTCACTGTTTACTTGTGGAGTAGTGTTGCCACATGGCAGCCTTGATCCTAAGCCTGGTGGCTCTTCTGCTTTATTTATCAATACTCAACACTTGTCTCTTTTCCAGATCTACCAGGTCAATGCATTTCTTCAGCACTTCCTCACAATTATTGCCATTGCAAGAACAGTGGTTTCTTAATCTCCAGATTTTTGTTCAATTAGCGTATGTCTGTTTTGTCACCAGATGAAGTGCCAAATAAATATTTTACCACATCACACCTCTTCTAAAATAGTGTACGATGCTTCTCCTTTGTTTTCTATTTCTCCACATTTCAGCTTGTTTCGTCTTCTCTTGTTCATTACAAACCAGACGTCAGACCTTGCCCAGCTTTACTGTGTGTCAATCCTAATGAAGTAACTTTGCTGTCCTACTCCACATAAATCAGGTACATCTCAACCCTCTTCAGTTGTAGTCTGGTATATAAAGGTAAGTCTTCATATTGGCTTTCATTTAATAAATGGCCCTTTGATCTGGCCCAGTTTCTATTCTCTTCCTTAAAGACTGATTGACAAGTCCAACATGCAGAGAGCTCCTTCTATGACTCTCACTGTCCCATTAATAGTATTGTATTAGTTACTTTTCTGTTGCTGTGATAGAAACACTGACCAAAGCAACTTATAGAGGGAAGAGTTTATTTGAGTTTATGGTTCCAAAGGGGTAAAAATCCATCATGGTGGGGAGGCATAGTGGCAGAGGTGGCAGAGGTAGGAGCAGAAACAGAGGTTCATATTTTCAAGCAGGCACAGGAAGCAGAGACTGACTGGACATCCGGCAAGGCTTAAGAACTCTCTGAGCTCGCCCCAGTGACATGCTTCCTCCAGCAAAACCACACCTTCTAAGACCTCCCAAAACAGTGCCACCAACTGGGGACAAAAATGTCCAAATACTTGAAGCCTGTGGGGGACATTCTCATGCAAACCACCACAACTATCATCTGAAACCCTCAGAGCAAGAGCTACAAGCACTTTTCCATCCTGGGAAGGTGACTTTTTCATGTATGGGGTGACTGATGACTGATGATTATTTTAGGAACACAATTTGATGGGCTCTTGGGCACAACAGAGACTATTCACCAGAACAGCTAATACGGAATACCAACTTGGCCTTCAAAATTATTATAAAAGGTAGAAGTAGAGATTATTTGAATCCCATGTAAAAGAGAGTGGAGAGACTGGAAGAGCTGGAGAAGAGGAAAGAAGGGATCAGAGAACACACAGCCAAGTCACCAGAGCCATTGAGCGTGGACAACAGCAAAAGGTTACTACAGTGAGCCAGCCCAAGGACAGAAGCATTGGGTTGAAGTGGATGACTGCCCTGTCTTGTAGAAGTCCCATGCCTATCTGAAATCCTTCATAAAACTGTAACCCACAGATACCGTGTTTCAGTGGTGATGTGAAGGGAACTGGTATGGCTAGACAGGAGCAAAGTCGTGTAGACCAAGGGCAGAAGATTTGGAAGTGAGAATGCACATGAACGGGGAAAGCATGTACACAAAACAGGCATGAGAAAACTGGGGGAAAGAGCTCACCAACTGCTCTTCCTATTACAGTGATTACCAGATTCTTCATAGTATGTGGCAATGAATTTAAATATTGCACATTAAAAGAAATGCATTGAGTGTCTAAAAGTTGGAGATATTCAGGCAATTGTCCCTGGGTGGCCACATAATTTTTGAGACAACTGCATCACTAACATTTGACAGCATCTTCTCCACAATATTATTATCATCTCGTTAAGGGAACAAATAATATTATCATCTCGTTAAGGGAACAAATATATCTCATAACTTTTCAAAATCCATGACTGCTGCCTTGGAGCAGATGCTTAATAATTACTCTTTAGGTTGCAACAAATTAAGCTGAATTAAGCTTGCTGTTAATAATTCTAAGAAAGTATGTTAAATATTGTTATGATTATAAAATGTGATGTGTAGCATCAACCACTTTTATAACATGGATACGAACAGCTTTTTAAACACTTTGAGAAAATATCTGTTGAAATTTATTAGGGAATAAAAATGAAATGGTATTATTAGAATTGATATAAAAAGACAGGAAAATATTTTTCCCTGTACCGAATAGAGAATAGTTAGAGCTTTACTTTCCTGGCTGTTGGGATTATAGTTCAGGGAGCTTAAATGAATCACGACCTAGGGTTCTTCTAATGTTGTCTTTCTCTGTGTGCTGCCAATAAGTTATACGAGGAAGGGGAAAGGTTATTTATTCAACTTACAGTCTATGCTTATTTAGGCTATAATAAATTAAGTCATGATATGTGTAAAGGGCAGCCATTTAAAATATTTGAAAGATTAAAATTCCTACTATCCAGCAGTTATTTTGTCATTTTAAAATTATGGTTTAGGACAGGAAGCTAATGTATAGAATTCACTATATTCAACAAAACTATATAGTTTAACTCTTATCTAGTCCAAAAAGATAGTCTCAATGGATACATGTCTACTCTTGAGTTTGTTTTCAAACCTTCAGAAATGAATTCAGAACTGAAAATTGGTGGAGAGCGTAGAGTCAGGTAGAAGAGCAGCTCATCTTGAAAGCTTAAACCTTTCTTTTCCTCATGGTCTTCAAGCTTGTTTAACAGGAAAAGTAGAGAGTTTTCATCACAGGCAGTTTTTTTCAATAGAAAACTTTTTTTTTGTCCTTCAACTGGATCCTTTATTTAAAAAATTTTTTTAAAGTATAATATTATTGAAATTTTGTGCATTTCATACAATATATCTTAATTATATTTAGAATTGTTCCTTATCTTCAACCCCACCTAGCCCACCCACAGGATTTATGCACTCTGTCATATATATTAAGGGCTATCAAGTCAAGTGTGTGTAACCTGATGTCCCTTGGTATGAATTCATTCACTGGAACCTGATCAGCCTATTTGGCTTCACTCCCTTGAAGAAGACCAGCTCTCCCTCACCCAGCAGTGATCAGCTGCCAATAGTTTCTCAGCTGAGGTTGGGGCCTCCTTCCCGTTTCCCCAGCTCTAAGCTGGTTTTTGTTTGCGTTTGCATGGGTCTTGTGCATGATGTCACCATTGCTGTAAGTTTACATGAGCAGGTTCCCAGTATGCAAGCTGCTAAGGGAGAAAAACAACCAATGGTCCAACCCCAGCTTTAAAGCTTAAAAACCATACCAATGACCAGCACAGCAAACTATCAGTACTGTAGTGAAGTGGCACTTTTATCTTTGGGGTGATCAACAGTTACCTAATTGAACTTAAAGCCCACTCAGTGGGAGGAAACTCATGTGTGGCACTGTAAGCACAATCAAATACACATGGCTGGTGAGGCCATAGATCTTAGAGAAAACTCCGAGTCTTTCAGATCCCTAGACAAATGTAATTCTTACTATATGCTAAATATGAATCCTTATATTTACAGACAAATATACCAGTCACCACTCATCAAAGAAACTTCTTTTTTATCTATCTATTCATTTGTTTATTTTTTCTCTGAGTAAAGTACTTACTAAACACCAGATAGCAGAAGGTGCTGACCTTATGAAGGTGAAGAGCTTACCCCTGTCTGCCTCTTCCTCTTCAAGATCTTGGGAAAATTAGCTGGGTACGCTCACATTATCAGAAAAATTAATGGAAACTATGTTTCCATTCATCTCTAACTTTCTCTTATAGCACACATTTAATCCTAGTGGATTCCCATTCTAAATATGAACACAATAGAATTACAATATAGTTTCATATTCATTTACCCAGTGCTCTTTTCCTAGATACTACTAATTAGATGTTTTTTTCTCTTAGCTATTATTTTTTAACACATGATTCTGATACCTTGACTGCTCATGTACTATATTTTATTATTCCTGGAAGGCTATTACTAAATGTACTTCTCTAAACTAGCTTTTAATCTACTTAAACAAGTAATGTGGATTAACTACACAGAGTATAAATATATTTATGCCTCAATGTCAAGAAAACAGCCATTAAGCAGTTCAAGAAAAACAATAACATTGTATTTTCTCAAATCTGGCTTATAGCTTTACAGGACTGAAATGTTTTAATATTTATGAAAATTAATTTTGCTTTATTATTTAAAGGACACTTTATTGAAAAATATTCTATGAACTTTATAATATCTTCTACATTCCTCTAGATTTAGGAAGTAAAATAATATGCTATCAACAAGTTAAAAATAGGTTTCCCTTTACCCTTAAAGATCTAGAGGAAGTCCCATGTAGATAGATGCATTATATACATTGCAACCACAGGAAACATGGTCAGGAATCAAAACATTTATAATTGTTACTAGTTAAAGTGCTTGATTTTCCAAAGAAAGTTTTCAAACTATCCATGCCTGCTCAGGTAAAATGTCCTTCCGCACTCCAAGGCCAAACTTTGGAGTATATAAATTCCATCCCTTACTCTGTAGTGACCCTACAAATACCCTTAGGTTGTCTCTCATGTTCGCAAGGATTTGTTTCATCCCACGCACTTTACCTTTTTGCTTATTCATTGGTTTACTTTCCTCAAAGACTTAAAAAGTAATTTGTATGTGTTGATCACTATGCAAAGTATATACCAATGAACATAGAAAGGCAATCATTACATGTGTCAATGTTTATTTGGCTTTCCTCCAGTTACTTCCTGTCATGGGCACTATGACCTACTGGTCAGAAGTGCTTGCATGATCCTTCACATAGGGAGGAAGCTTCCCAAAGCTGACTGTGGAATTGGCATTTGAGCCCAGGTCTCGAGGCTGCAGAACAGTATGGATTCTATTCTGTGATAGCTCACAGGAAAATGTAAGGAGTCATATACAACCACATAAAGTTGTATATAATTTAAATGTTAGAAATATGTAAAAGGAGGGCCTGGAGATGGCTCAGCAGTTAAGAGCAACGGTTGCTCTTCCAAAGGACCCCATTCAATTCCCAGAACCAACAACCTTTCATAGCTCCAATTCCAGGGAAATCTGATGCCTTCTTCTGGCCTCTGTGGGAATTGCACACATGAGTGCACTTACATACCCCAGGCAAAACAGTCATACACATAAAATAAAAATACGTTTAAAAAGAAGTTTGTAAAAGGAGCAAGGAAGGCACAGAGTAACTGTAGGCAGCATTTTGCAGAAGTGGTATTTGAACAGAATTTCAGCACTCACCCCGCCCCCAACTTCTGCAGCATTCCCTGAGCTTTGGAAGGGGTGATATAGATGTCTTATTTAGGGCTGAGCACTCAATAATCACACACTCTCAGCACATTGACTGGCATTGGTCTCTTCCATGAAAGCTACCCACTAGAAACAGCAGGCTCGACCAGGACTGAGACTAGCACTGATCTGTAAATCCCATAAATTTTGTTTTTATTTACAGTGAATGAAATTCAACTGTGTGTACATACCACATTTTCATTATTCATTCATCAGTTGATGGGCATCTCCACTCATTCCGTTTCTTATCTATTTTGCATAGAACAGCAGTGAATGCAGGTGAGTACGTATTTCAATAGTAGGATATTCTATGACTAAACTTCAAACACTGAAGAAGCTGAAGTAGACACTAGAAGATACAAAGACTTCCCATGCTTACAGATTGGCACAATTAATAGTGTGAAATGGCCATCACTAAAAATGATCTGTAGAGCCAGTGAAAGCCACATTAAAATCCCAGTGACATTTTTCACAGAATTAGGAAAAAAATCCTAAAATTCATATGGAAGCACAAAAGAATCCAAATAGCCAAAGCAATTCTTAGCAGAGAGAGCAGTGTCAGAGAGATCACAATGTCTGATCTCAGACTATGCTACAGAGCCATAGTGACAAAGAAGTGACAGTGGAAACAAAGAGACACAGAACAAAGCAACATGCAGTCTGGTGGGATAGAATAGGGAAGGGCCTGGAAATGAACTCACACAGCTGCAATCCCCTAAGTTTTGACAAAGGTGTTAAAAATTTACATTGGAGAAAGATATTCCTTTAAAAAAATGGTGCTGGGAAAACTGGGTTTACAAATGTAAAAGAATGAAACTAGATCCACTTCTCTCACCCTGTAAAAAATAAAATCAGAATAGTTCAATGTAAGACCCAAAACTTGGAAGCGGCAAGAGGAAAATACAGGCAAAATGCTTCAAGGTATAAGCACAGGTAAGGACTGTCTGGAAATGACTTCAGTAGCACAGAAAATAATTCTATGACTTGATAAATGGGGTTGCACAAAATTAAAAAAAAAAAAACAAAAAACCTCTGCCACAAAGAGATAGTCTCCAAAATAGGGACAATTCTTTGCCAAGTCTGCATCATGAATGGCATTATTATTTAGATACAGGTGGAATAAGAGAGGAAAAGGGAGAAGAAGCTTGATAGTGCTGGATTTTTTTCTCTCTTTCTACTTTCTGGCTACGTGATGTGAGCTGCCATGGCCCTCATACTCTTCCTTTCATGACGGAACAAAGGCTCCATCATGTTCCCTTTAAGTTGTTCATATCCAGCATTTCACCAGAGCAACAGAAAGGTGACTACACAATCACCCAAGGCACTCGTGGCTAAGTCGTGGCTGCTACTTGTGGGGCTACTGAGCTGTGGAATCTTTAAAAGATGAGGCCTAGTGGAAGAACTGAGATGGGGTGTACCCTTGAGGCAGCTCTCTCTCTCTCTCTCTCTCTCTCTCTCTCTCTCTCTGTGGGTGTGTGTATCTGGAGTGATGTGACTATCTTTGCTCTGCTGTGCTACTGTGATCTTATGTTCTCCATAAGCCCAAAAGATATAGAGTCAACCAACTGTGGACTAGAACCCCTGAAGCTAAGACAAAATAGACTTTTAACTGGTTTACCTCAGGTGTTTTGTCATGATGGCCAAAAGTCAACTAACATAGCATCAAAGCCAAGTGCTATGGGCAATGCCTAGTGCTTGTGTGGCATCTACTCATGCTTGAAGATACTGGAATTTCTCCTCCAGTCTGTCATCACTATCAATCCTCATGATTACGTGCTGGAAATCCAGTTTCCTGTCTTACTGGTGGTGTCTACAGCTGTCTCTACAACTGCTTCATTTGTACTTTATGGACTCTTCAGATTGGCCAATCCTTTCTTGATACACTACCCCAGGACTGTGAGAAACTCCAGAGCCCTGTCACCCATGGGCCCTCTCTAAGCTGATGTTGGTCTGTGGCTGGAAGTCCTGTAAGGGGCCAGCCCCAGAAGGAAGACATGGTCCCAACTGCTTTGGGGCTTCTGACCTTCACACTTTAGGGAGTTCTGTCGCCTACTTTCCCTTTTGGAGAGCCCACAACCCCATCTCACACAAGACTCATGATTATGATTCTCACTGAAACTTCATTTCCAGTCCAGAGAGATTTTTTTTTTAGAAGAAGCATTTCATTATAGCTTTAACGTATTCAGTAACACATTCCAGAGCAAGGATACATCTCTTTCAAAGGTGGCTGTAAATTTTTAGGTTCACAGTTGAATTAATACAGTCATACAATATTGAACTCAGTATAAACCCTGTAAGATATAAAATTGAATGAGTTTTTATCCTTTAAAGAAGATCTCCATTTCATTTTAAGATGTTTCCTACATTTTTAATGCTACTAACACATATTTGCACATGTGTCTTTAATATCTATATATCTGATTATTACTAGTATGGATATAAAGTCATCAGGTAGATTTCACTGGTAATGTTTATCACTGCTACTATTTTTTTAATCACTGGAACAGTTAATTTAGTTCTTATGTTTCAGGAATTCTTCCGAGTACCTGTCTTTTGGCATTTGCTTTGTGTTTTGATTCTTTCAGCATCTGGTCTTTTGAGACTCACACATACTTTTCTTTAAAACTATTGTGTCACTATGTGCTTCCAAAATCAACTTTGAAACTGAAAAACTAGAAACTGGCTGTATTTTTCTCCTCTCTGCATACTGCTTTAGCAACCCTCTCCTGGGGGCATGGAAAGTAGACTGTGTCCCCTTTTATCTGTGACTGGGAATGAAAAGGTCCCTCAGCCAACATTTCATATGTTGGTGTCACACAGCTCTGTTTACTATTGTGCTCTGTTGAACATAGACGTTCCAGCATGTGCTGAGAAGGAACCTATTTCAGAATTTATTGGAAAATTCTTTTGAAACATTTGTCTCCAGAGCCCAGAATTCAAATGTAAATTCATTTGGAATGTTCTGGGTATACTGCCACATCTCCTGAGGCAAGCGGCCAAGCAAGTCTCATGGCTTTTCTTCAGTTTGTGTCTTTGGAAGTTCACATAGCCAGTGACGGAGCTAATGTATTACTTGCCTTGATCTCCATGTTATTTTCTGCATTCTTCATTGGGCTCCTAATTTGTGTGAAAGCAAGACCATGTGGTTCTGTGGGTTATCCTCAGATAGAATGCCCCACATAAACTATGTCGTCGAAATTAAGAACAGAGAGATAGAAAACATCATCTACTGAGCATAAAGTGTCAAGGACATAAGATGTTCTTGTTCAGTTCTTAGAAATCCTGAAAACTTATTTCATGTTTAAGCCATGAAAGAAGACTGGATGCACATGGAAGAGAATTTTAATGCCAGACTCCCTCATAATTTGACCATGAGAAGAAAAAGTTTAAAAAGCACTATATTTATTTACAAGGATCACAATCTAATCATACAATACCCATGGAAGAAGGTGTTGGATCCCTTGGTACTGGAGGTATGGACGGTTATCAGCCACAATATATTTTCTGAGTAAAGGTTCAAATAACAAATGTCCATGGATCATTTCATTGTGAATGGTGCTCATTTCAAATGTTTACCACTCCTCAGGTGTAAACTGGCACTAGGGGCTCAGAAGAGAGTAAAAGAGCAGTACAGCATTGAGATTCTTTCAGGCTGCAGTCTTGGAAAAGGGGAAAGAAAGAACACAAAAAGAGAAGTTGAAGTCTCAGGAAACTTACAGACACGTTACAATTTTGCATAAGTTAGATATGTAAAATTCACATTCACAGAAGAAAATAGAGACTGAAAATCAAAAAGAATATTGAACAGAGTACTCAAAATTTGAAATCAAAGGAGAGTTGTTTAAAAACAGAAGCATATGGGGGCTGGAGGGATGGCTCAGCAGTTAAGAGCACTGGCTGCTCTTGCAGAGGACCACGAGAGTCTGGTTCCCAACATCCACATAGCAGCTAACACTGTCTGTTAACTCCAGTTCAGTGTGCATGTAATAACATACATGCAGGCAAAAACACTCAGACATCTAAAGTACAAATAAATAAGTAATAAAAATGTGGAACATACACTCAGGCACATAAAATTAGAAACAAAATGTAGAAGTGCGTTTTCCATTCTATCGACCTGTTATAGACGGATGAACAAACAGATCTGTGATTTCAGTTTGAGAGCTGATACGATATGAGTTTTGATATATTGTTCTGAGATGTTAGAGAAAAAAGAAAAAGTTAACAACAGAATTATTGCTGTAGGAACTTGATCAAATGCAGTTGAAATCAAATAAATGCCTTTTAATAATATTTATTATTTTTATTTTATGTATATGGGTATATTACCTGCATGTGTATAAGTGCACCTATGTTGTGCAATGCCTGCAGAGTCAGAAGAGGACACTGGATTCCCCTGGAACTGGAGTTACAAACAGTTGTTAGCTGCCATGTGGGTGCCGGGAAATCGAACCTAGTTCCTCTGTAAGAACAGTCAGTGCGCTTAACCCCTGAACCATCTTTCCAGCCTGAGAAATGCTTTTTTTTTTTTTTAATATAAATATACTAAAATTCTCTCAATGTGTGCATTGAAAAGACCTACCTCTTTGAGCCTTCTATTATTTTAATTTTTACTAATTTCTTCCAGAGCAGTGCCTAGTATGTATTTCTTTATTAACAGAAGGTAAAATAACATTACTTACAGATATGCTTACCTTGTAGGGGGACTGTGTTTCATGTTTTAAATAAATTTTAATATAAATATACTAAAATTCTCTCAATGTGTGCATTGAAAAGACCTACCTCTTTGAGCCTTCTATTATTTTAATTTCTACTAATTTCTTCCAGAGCAGTGCCTAGTATGTATTTCTTTATTAACAGAAGGTAAAATAACATTACTTACAGATATGCTTACCTTGTAGGGGGACTGTGTTTCATGTTTTAAATAAATATTTAATGATTTAATAATATATCTTCAAATCAATTTCCTAGAAATTCACTTAGAATACTTCTAAGTTTTAGAATTTTAAGAAAATTTCTAAGTTTCCTTTAGAAACATCTTAACGTCTTTCCATTGTTTACTTGTTCCAGGTGTAGTTTGTTCATGAATGAAATACGTATGGTCCTTTAGTTGAGTGTTTTATCAACTAATGCTATGACTTTAACATATACACAAGAAGTAAGTGTAGCAAAAATAGCTGAATGGCATCATTACATGAATGCATGCATATGTTACTGCTTTTGAGAATATATGTTTGCAGTTACAAAAATAAAACTTGACCAGGGTTCATGCGAATTTTGAAAACTAAAATCACATCTTTAGAAATGGAGAGTTATTTGTGAAAAGTAAATTTCATCGGATTAATTTCTGTTTTATTCTATTTTCTTTTGTGAAAGAGTCTCACGGTGTAACTCTACTAACTTCAAACTTCCTATGTTGCTCCAATTTGAGAGGATCCTTTGGCCTTGGCACTGTAAGTACTGAGATTATGGGATTATGGGATTGCAGGGATGAGCAACATAGCTGACTTAATTTAATTCATTCTGATAATTTTTATATCTATATTTATCTATCACAAAATCATTACATTTTTCATTTTAATTTTTTGTTATATTTTAAAATGATTTGTCAAAAAGAAGTTTGGGGTTAAAAATGCCTATAGATTAGATCAAATAAAATTTATAATTATAAAAAGCTAAAACAACTAAAGCAAGAAATTTCGTTTCACATCTGAATAGTAGTTTTCTTAATGCTGTTAATTTTTATAAACTTGACATTATATATGCAACACAAACACACACACACACACACACACACACACATATAT
>NW_008348089.1:980260-1003365 GCF_000622305.1 Nannospalax galili
ATATAATTGCTATGCCTTGTATTGAATCACAGACCAAACAAGGAGCACAATTTCAAATGTTCAAGAACTTCATTTTTGTATCTCAGTTGGATAGTGATTTGGAAATATGGGGAAATCTGTGATTCCTTTGATTCATGATGCTTTCTATGCACAATAATTTATAAATTTAGATTACTATCTGGCAAAGACCATTTATCCATTCAGGATCACAATTGTACCTCATAGGGATATGCACTAAATCATCAGTTATTATGATTTTTCCTGAATTTCCTTAAGGGAGATATTTGTTAAGGGAGAGAAAAGGAAAATCTTGTGACGTTTAGAGGAGTTTCAAAATTCCAGAAAACAATGTTTATTTAATAATGTAATAATAAGCTATGCATTTATGGATATGGCTAATTCCTAAATAAAAACTACATCTATTGAACTCTTGATTTTATTTCTTTTTAAAAGAAATTTTGCTGCTTTAAACAACACTTAGAGTCAATGGCAGATGTTGTGGAATCCAGGCAGATGTACATGTCATCCTTTAAGTAAGCTTTATCTGTACTGCTCCAAATAAGTCAGCTTATGTCCAGTGAGGGATATCTCCAAGCCTGGGAAATGCTTCGGGGATTAAGAACTGTAAGCATGTGATAAATTCTTTAGGTTCATATTATTATGAACATAATAAATATTCACTTGATGTTTTGGAAGGTGTAAGAATTATAAAGAGCATACACTCCTGAGAACCTACTGCTAATTTCTATATAGTTAAAATGAGTCTGCAGATCAGATTTATTTTTTAAAAAAATGTAACAATATTATTAATAATTATAGAATTTCATGCAATGTATTTTGCTATATCAGATTCTTTCTTTTTCTGAGAGAGAGGGTGAGAGAGAGAGGGAGGGAGAGAGGAGAGTTTCCTAGTAGCCCCCAGATGGCCTGGAACTCTCTATGTAGACTAGGCTGACCTTGATCTCACAGAGATCTGCCTGCCTCTGCCTCCTGAGTGCTGGGATTAAAGATGTGCACTAGTACGCACCAAAAATTCTTTTAATTCCACACTCACTGGAGATGTGTAGGCACAATATTTCATTTTCCTTTCTTTGTTTTGTATAGGCCCCTTCATCTCAGTTTTTAAGTTTTTCTCTTCTGGTATCATGGCTTCTCCCCCCACCCCAAACTGTAACCTCTTTAATTCCAAAGTTGTGAAATCATACCCAATAGAATGTTGTTCTAGTGATGTCATTAAAGAGTGTTCTGTATGTTTCTACTTTGGACTCACTGGCACCATGGTACCATTTTCATGGTTATGTTAATTCTTTTATACCATCAGAATATGATTTCATGCATTTTGTTAGACTTTGAAAGATACTGGAAATAATTTGACAACGTAATTAAGGGAGCAGCGGACCTACGTATATCTCCATTTGAAATTCCATAGTTTTGTACAATATAATTTCTAAATGAATGCCATATAACTCTCTGGAGACCAAAATGATGATTGCATGCAGGGAAGGGGATGGAGAATAGATGATTTATTCTAAAACCCAGGTAAGTGGAATCAGTCACACTGAGGACATTTTTTGAAATAAAATAAATGTTTAAGAGCCTCAAGAGGACCTCATGGGAATTATTAACGGGTTACTAACTATTCATATTTTGAATCACTGAACAAATACTGTTTGTATGACTACCACCACGCTGGCAGCACAGATATAAAACAGGTCACAAGTTTCCTCACACTTTGAGAGAAAAGTCTCAAAGGTGCGGCAATGACTGTAGCATGATGTGAATGACTGCAAGCACAGAGTGGATACACAGACGGTCGTTCTGCACTGGGATGGAGAGCATGCCCACGGTGAGTGTGAAGGGGGCTGAGGAACTGTACTGTGTGCATGTGATGCCTCACTTTATAAAGTGTATGAACGTATTGCCTGCATGTGTGTAAGGACACCTGTGTCATGTAATACCTGTGGAGGTCAGAAGAAGGCTTCAGATCCCTAGAACTGGAGATTCGGATAGTTGTTAGCCACCACATTAGTGCTGGGAATCGAATCTGGGTCCTCTGCAAGAGCAGTCAGTGCTCTTCACTGCTGAGCCATCTCTCCAACCCCTAAATTCATATCTTGAAACCCATTGACTAGTGCAATGACCAGACAACATTAGAAGTTCCTTTGTGCAGTGGACAGAAGTTAACATTGAAACTCACTGGCCCTCCTGCTCCCCTCTTCCTTCAAGGCTCAGGGGCCACTGCAGAAGAGGCAGTGGAAAGATTTTAAGAGTGAGAGATCAGGGAAGCCTGGAGTGAACAGTGTCTACTTGTCATGACAGGACCACTGCACTCATGAACTCAAGCAGCTGTGTTTGCCTTCACAAGACCTGCACAAGATAAAGCCTGTCACTATTCCAGTTTAGAAGTTGGAAAGGGCTCATGAAGACTCTTCCCTAACTGATGAGCTATTGACAGTTAATGGCTGCTAGGGGAAACAGAGTTTTCTTTAGAGGTGTGATCCCTGGCAGGTGGCTGATGCTCCAGTGGATGGTCCCACACCTGTAATTGGACTTGGGTTCTAAAAACAAACAAAAGAAGGTATGAAGTTGGGAGGGGATTGGGAAGGTGGGAGGTGGGTCTGTCAGGCAGTAGAAGTGAATATGACCAAACTACATTGTATGCATGTATGAAATTCTCAAAGAATTAATTAAAATGTTATATTAAAAAACAAAAATACATAACAATACTAAAAAAGTCTTAAATATGTGGGTTACTTTCTTCATGAAACTGTTTTATACATAATATAGCCAAAAAATTTCTTTTTGAAATCCATGGTGTCACTCTACAGCTGAGGACAGTCCTGACTCGTGTTGTCGTGCGATAGCCTAGAATTTCTGATTCCTCGGCCTCAGCCTTCCGTGTGCAGAGATTATGCCCCTCTTCCCAGCTGGGCCAAATTTTTAACATATTTTTTTCTGACATTTCCACATGGCCTTAGGTTATTCCTTCTTGATGAAAGTATTATAGTGAAAAGCCAAAGAGATTTAATACTCTGGCTACTGAATTTTCCACCTTGTGCCTTTTTGCCTTGGTTTCCTAGCCCATAAAATGGGTAAGGTAGACTATCTAATCTTTTCATTTTGCTCAACAAAAATATTCTCAATATTAAACCATATTTGTAGTAAGACACTGCACTAAATCTTAAACAAGTCCAAGATATTTACCTATTCTGCTTTTTTGATGTTCTGAATTATATATTTTAGAGGAACCATGGTTTTTGGAAATAAAATGGAAATGTTTTTAATTAGCGTGGCAAATAGTTCTGGGGAAAAATGTGTTCTAAAAAGTCCCTAATATAAGGACAGTTCTCTCAGCATAGAGAATAGGATAGTCTCAAAGACGTTCAGGTGTAGACAGGCAAAACCTAAGAAACACACAGTCAGCACAGTGTGAGAGCTGCAGAGCTCTGCCGCGTGGCCTTCTTCCTAGCAGCTATTCCAGATCCTAATTAAAAGTGTTTTGTTATTATTTAAATGTTCCACAGAGACAAGCTTGCCACCTTTTAAAAATACTTCTGAAGAACAAAGTGCCATAATGTCATGACACAGGGACGCAGACGGGAAAAGACAGATGGATTTTGGCAATGTTTCCCCGCATGGATAAATCCAGAAGGAGAGGATAATAAATCAGAAAGGGTCATTGCCTTGAAAGGGAGCGTTGTCCATTCCTGGATATTTTAGACTTGCAGAAATGGGTTCCTCAGGATTCATTCCACCATCATGACTTCTGCCTCAAAGGGTTGGAGAACTGAAGGCCAAACTGGTGCTAACTTTAAAGAAAACATGCACTTAGACAACATAAAAATAAAAAGCATTATTTGTAGAAATAGAAAAGAGACTGAGTATTTTGTAATTGGGAGAAGATAAAAATCTTCTCAGTGGCCAGTGAACTCTGGAAAGAAACTATCAGTGTAATGTGAGCAAAAAGCAATAGTATTTTTTTTAAGTTTAAATTAAAAAGTATTTTATTTATTATTTTTATTTTATGTATATGAATGCATTGCCTGCATGTGTCTAAGTGCACGCATATAGTGCAATGCCTGCAAGGTCAGAAGAGGGCACTGGATTCACCTGGAACTGGAGTAATGGATGGTTGTTAGCTGCCACGTGGGTGCTGGGAATTAAACCCAGGTCCTGGGCAAGAGTAGCCAGCCAATGCTTTTAACCACTGAGTCATCTCTCCAGTCCCTTAAAGTTTAAAAATATTTCTTCAAGATATTTAGTTATACTTTTGTTTAGTAGGCCCCAAGTTAAGAAGTGATGCTGGGGCTGGAGAGATTGCTCAGCAATGAAGAGCACTGGCTGCTCTTCTGGAGGCCTGAGTTTGGTTCCCAGCAGCCACATGGTGACTAACAACCATTTGTAATTCTAGTTCCAGGGGATCCAACACCCTCTTCTGGCCTCCCTGGGCATTACATACATGGTACATTTACATACATGCAAGCAAAACACTCATATACATAAAAATAAAATTTAAAAAACTAGTATTTTATACAGACAGCATGTTTCCAGATATATCTTACTTTAAATATTTTAGTTATTAAGGTAATAACTAAAATGCTTATTCTCTGGAACTGACTTGGAAGTCTCCTCCTGAAGGCTAGTTCTCATACTTTTGGAGGACACAATGCAAGCTGCTAAGGGAGAACATCAATTGATGATCCAATCCCAGCTTTAAGGCCTAATAAATACAATGACCAGTAGAGAAAACGATATTGGTGCTGTAGTGACACTTTTATTGTGGGGATAATCAACAGCTACCTAATTGGATGGACTTAAAGCCCACTTAAAGCTCATATGTGGTGCTGTAAACATAGCCAAATACACATGATTAGAGAGGTCATAGATAGTAGAGAAAACCCCAAGGCTGTCACATCCCTAGACAAATGTAATTTCTTACCGTATTTACATTTACAGACGAGTATGCCAGTCACCACTCATCAAATAAGTTGCTTTTGTAACAGACAGAGAGTGTTACAGAGTTCCACAACTGGTCACACACAGAGAAAAAGTGTATGGGAGATGCCCAACACTAAGTGATACATCTACACTGAAACCTCTACCCCTAAGGCTCATGGAACATAGGGGAACAAGGGGTAGAGAAAATACTAATGCATCTCTCAGCTCTCATCAATGAAGCTCCCTCATGGAACAGAGGGCAATGAAAGCCACAAGTGGCCGAAGTGTAGAGAGTAGAAGCCTTCAAAGTGTGGGTCTCTGGACAGGACTCCTATATTATACGTCACCCACCCAGGGCTCAGGGATCACTGTGGAAGAGGGGGCAGAAAGATTATAAGAGTCAAGGGAGGAGGTGCATGAGGTACAGAACTAGAGTCTTATAGGCTCCTGGGACCTTGCTCATATGAACCTCTAGCAAAGGTATCAGCATGCACAAACCCCAAGCAGACAAAAACCCAGCATAGAACTGGGGACATGGGCAGGAGCCCTAACCTTAGCTGACGAACTATTTGCAGCTGATTATTGCTGCATGAGGAAAAGCTGATCTTCTTTAAGCGGGAGACTCTAGATAGACTGACTAGACCTCAGTGGATGAACTTGCACTGAGGGATGTCTGGATATATTAACTTGACTCAATAGGCCTTAACATATATGACAATGCATGAAATCTGATGGGACAGACTATGGAGGAGGTGGTATAAAGATGATTTAGATGTTTTGTATGAAATTTACAAAAATTCAATAAAAATATGCAAATAATTTATTCTGAACTTCAATTGTTTGTGAATTTAAATGACAGATGATATGGGATATTTACTATAATGTTCATTTTCCACTTTTATTTTCTTAAATTTGAGCTGTCAAGTTTAAAGACTATATGCAATCTAAGTTATTTTACCAATATTTATGCTTCTGATGAATATCTTTATAGATATAGCTACCTTATCATTTCTGGATATTAAAAAGTAGTTTTGAATGCTATTCTTTATATGTAACTATCTTGTATAATATAATAATTAAAAATGTTACATGAAAGTATAGTGCTTAGTTTTCATTGTTTTCATCTTTCATTTACTGAAAATAAAAACTGCATCTTCTAATTATAACCTTGCACTATTGAGCCAATTATTTTTATTACAGAACTAATAAGTGTTTATTTGATTTCTTTAAAGAATATTTCTATTTTCCATAGGTTGCCCCTTACTATTCTGTTCAAGGTTTTCTGGAGTTTGGCAGTTAATAGGTTCAAGCTACACATGAGCATGTTAAAGTGATGACATGCAGACCTTTCTATCTGCTTTGTAAATGCTCCATGAAAATTCCAGGGGCAACAAAAGGAAGAGTAGGAATATTCCAGCAAAATGCATCCCATCGCTGGAAAAGCTTAAATACAATAGGGGAGAAATCGAGTGGATGGACAGTGGTGTCCATAATGATGGATGGAGGCTGATGAGTCAGCTCCTGTCTCCTCACCTCATCAAGTGTCTTCATTTGTTTTGAGCTGCTGCAAGAACAGCCCGAGACTTGGCGATTTCCAATGAGCAGAGACAGTTCTAGAGGTTGGGAAGGCCAACAGCCCGGTGCCTGTATCTGAAGAGGGCTGCCGTACAATGTCACCATATGGTAAAGGTTTCACTTCATAGAAAGGTTAGGGAAATGGAGGAGGTGAGAGGAAAGTGGGACAGACATGGGTGCAGAGTGAGTGAGACACATTTGTAAAAACTGAACATACAAATGTGTGGAGGGATTAGAATATAATTAATGTGGACCCCTGTGCAGTTCCCTCCCTGTGCTGAAGCAAAGCCAATAAATAGAGCATTACTAACACTCTTGAGACCATGGGATCATGGAACCTAACACCCTGCCTCTCTCTAGAGGTAACTGATACTCTTATGTGATCATTGCTTCCTTGTTTTTCTTCATAATTTTGCCACATGTGCTTGTTTGCCTAAATAATATGGTTTTGTTTTACTATGTTTTTAAACTATATAAATAGAATCATGCATTGAGCATTATCATGCAAGCATCCATCGTGTTTCCTTGGCTCAAAATGAAATTTATGAGTCACATGTGTGTAGCTGTATTGTATTCACTTTCTTTGCTCTATAAATATGCTTCATGTTTTTTTAAAAATACCTTCTATTACAGATAAAGCTATTTTGAGCTACACTGCTATGAATGTTCCCGTATGCACATACAGAGGCATGTATACACGATACACTAAAAAGTGCAAGTTCAGGATCATGCAAAATGAACACTTAGCTCATTTAGAATTGCAACCTCATTTGCTACATTACTGTCCAAATTTACTATACCATTCACACTAATCATTTATAAATATATATTAAAGTCAACTGAAAGTATTAGTCTAAACATAGGTGTTTTTTGGAACTAAAACAATTTTTTTTTTTGGACAGTGTCTCCCTGCAGCCCAAACTGACTGGAACTCACTATGTAGACCAGGCTGGCCTTGAACTCACAGAGATCCGCCTACCTTTGCCTTCTGAGTGCTAGGATTAAAGGTGTGCAATTATTATTATAATCTTCTACCGTTTAATGTCTTTTGATCATAACCTTAACAGAGATCTTTTCAGGCATACAGCTGCAACAGTCTTGTCAAGTCATAGCTGATTCTGCTTTGCCAGAGCCAATGGCCAATTTCTAGTACTCATTTGTCTTTTCAGAAAGCAACTCTGTCTCACAGAGTTGATCCTTCACTCACTTTGCAAATGCTTTTCTTTCAGTTGGCTCCAGACATACTTGGTTTTCTTGCTGCCCCACTATCTGCTTCTTTTAAGTGTCTTCTATAGTCCCTTCCTTCATCAAATTATTCTAATGCCAGAACTCTATAACTTTGTATGCCAAATTAAAAATAGTGATTAAAAAAATCTTAGCTGGATGTGGTGACACATGCTTTGAGTCTCAGCACTTGGGAGGTAGACACAGGAGGATCTCTATGAGATTGAGGTCAGTCTGGTTTTCATAGTGAGTTCCAGGCCAGTTGAGGCTTTAGGGAGACCTTATCTCCAAAAGATTAAAAAAAAAAAAGTGCAACTTATGAGCTGGAGAGATAGCTAAGTGGTTAAGAGCAGTTGCTGCTCTTTCAGAGGACCTGGGTTTGGTTCCCAGCACCCACATAGTAGCTCATAACCACCTGTAACCCCAGTTCCATGGGATCTGATGCCCTCTTTCGGCCTCTGCAGGCACCAGGCACACATGTGGCATACATACATATATACAGGCAAAACAGTCATACACATAAAAATAAAAATAAATCCTTAAGAATATTATCTAAGCTCAGATAAGAAGATAAAAGAGAAACAAAACGAGAATTTAAAAAGTATCAGTTGTCAGAAATTTTTGTGGTTGCATGCACACCAATGACTTTCACTAACTCCAACCAAATGTCTCCCGTATATTACAGACTCATCTATTCACACACCCATATGACTACTCTACTTGATTATCCAGTGAAAGTTCAAATATAGCATGTCTAAAACCACACTCTTAATTCATAGCTATCTCATCTCAGTGTCAACCTTCCAATTGTTTAATATTTAAACTTAGGTATCTTTGTTCTTTTTAAATTTTATTTATTTTTAATTTTTTTAAAATTTTATGTGTGTGAATGTATTGCCTGCATGTATGTGAGTGCACCCATGTCGTGCAACACCTCAAAGGTCAAAAGAGGGCATCGAATTCTCCTGGAACTGGAGTTAAGGACAGTTCATAGCCTCCATGGATGGAATCTTAAAGTAGTTTAAAGCAGCATTCCTGATGGCTACAGATGTTGAACACGTTTTACAGTATTTACTAGCCATTTACATTTCTTCTTTTGAGAACTTCTACTTAGTTACATAGCCCATTTTAAAACTAAGTTGTTTCCTTGATGCGTCATGGTTTTAAAAATATTTTATTTTCTATTTATTATTTTATTTGTTTGAGTGTATTGCCTGCATGTAAGTTAGTGTACCCATGTCACGCAATGCCTGTGGAGGTCAGAAGAGGGCATCAGATCCCCTGGAACTGGAGTTACAGACAGTTGTTAGCCACCATGTGGGTGCTGGGGATGAACCGTAAAAAAGCAGCCAGTGCTCTTAACTGCTAAGGCATCTCTCCAGCCCCAATGATTTTTTTCTCATTCTGTGGGCTGCATCTTTACTCATTGGTCACTTCCTTTGCTGTATAGAGACTTTTTAGTTTTATGAGATCCCCTGTATTGATAGTTCTCTTATTCCTGTACCACCAGAGTCTCATTTGAAAAGTTTGTATTTATATCTATAAGTTATAGCATGCCCTTTACCCCCTACTTTTTACTTTAACTGCTTCAAAGTCTCAGGTCTTAGGTTGAGATTCTTGGCTCATGTGGAGTTGAATTTCGTGCAGGGCGAGAGATAAGAATCTAGTTTCATTTTCTGAATGTTGAAATCCAGGTTTGACAGCACAATTTGTTGAAGATGTGGTCTTTACTGTATATTTTTGGCATCTTTGTAAAAAATCAGGCAGCTGAGAGATTCACTAATCTATGAGTATAACAATAAATCAGATCGACTCAGTTTAATTCTCAGTTTAGTAGGATGATAGTAGTAGGTTCTCCCCGGTGTTCTGTGACTTGTCTAGCCACAGGTTTTCGGCCCTGCTAACAGTATCAGGTATGGACTCCATCTTGGGAAGCGGGCCTTAAGACCAATTAGAAGGTGATAGGTCAGTTCCATAGAATTCCTGCCACAAGTCAGTTGTCACTGTAGCTCATGGAGTTCACGGTTGGGTAAGGGTGATGATTACCAAACCGGCCAGCACAGATGAAGCTTCGAGACCGGTGCCAGCTTCATTCCTCCCTCTTATTCTGTTGCTCAGGTATGTCTTTGGCAGTAGGTTCTTACTATCAAGTTGTGGTGAGTAACCAAGTGCAGTGACAATGGCCAGCATTGTTTGAGTGTCTGCTGGATTTCTCTGGTCAATAACTCCAAAATTGGGCGGACATACATTCTTGGCATCGGGCTTTTCTTTTGGTAGCCTCTGGTGTGTGTTAGGGCCTCTAGACCCCTGTTATAGGGTAACCTCATTTAAACTCTTTTTATATTGGATATGTAGATAATGAAAAAAGCCTCTGTAGTAGGTTTCCATAAGACTCTTTCAAAAGGCTTTTAGTGTTGGTCATCTCTTTTCTTACTCTCCTCTGCCCTATCCTCTCATTCCCAACCTGTCCTCTTTGTTATTCCCTTTTCCCATTTATATCACTGCATTCTAGCTTCTCTCCAATAACCTCCCACCCTTGGCTCCTTATTAGTTTCCTGATTTCCAAGGATTTTCCAATTGGAACACTGTATTCAAAGACTCAAAGCTAGCATCTACTTATGAGCTAGCAGCATTTGTCTTTATGGGTTTGGGATTCCTCATGTTAAGATGATTGTTTTCAGTTTCATCTACTTACCTGTGAATTTCCTAATTTTGTTTACGAAGGTTCCTCTTGCAGTAGATGGCAATTAATACAGAGATCCATAACTGATCAATGTCAGAGAGTAAGAGACTGCAGCGTGCTTGTCCCTAAATGGAACAGCTATTTCACTCCCTCTCTTCCCTAGGCTTGGGAATCATTGTGGAAGAAGGGACAGAAAGATTGCAAAATCCAGATGTGGTAGATGAATACAAGGAAACTGTTGTCTGGACCCCACAGGGTGGTTCACACGAACCCACAGCACTTATGACAGCATGCACAAGACCTGTGCAAACTCAAGCCAGACAGGAGCTCAGCATGGGTTGGCAGAAAGTGACAGCATAGCTGAGGATCTTTTGGCAACTGATACGCATTTGGAGAGAGATAGTGAGTTTTCCTTACTGGTGTGACCCTGGATAGGTTGACCAGACTATAAATGATAGCCCTACACTCAAGAGCATTTTAGGAAACAGATTAGGCTTGATAGGCCTTGAAAAAAAGACAAATAATAATATAAGAGATCAAGTTGGGGTGGGTAGTAAGGTGGGGGTGGAAGAGATCTGCATATGATTAAAGTACATTCTATGAAAGTTCTGGTAGAATTCTGCAATGAATCCACATGGTAGTGGGCTTTTTGGGGACAGGAGGAGCCTTTTTATTAATGTTTCAGTCTCATTGCAGGTTGTAGGTCTGTTTAAATTATTTATCTCATTTTGTTATGTCATAATCATCTAGAAATGCTTCCATTTCTTTTAGATTTTCCAGTTTAGCAGAGTAGAAGTTCTAAAGGTATGTGCTTATGATTCTCTGAATTTCATGGGTATTTGTTGTAATTTTTCCCTTTTTATAATTTTATTAATTTATGTCTTCTCTCTTTCTTTTGGTTAATTTCATTAAGGTTTTGCCAACTTTGCTTATCTTTTCAAAAAACTAATTCTGCTTTATTAATTGTTTATACTGTTTTTGTTTCTATTTCATTAACCTTAGCCCTGTTCTGGTGATTTCTCCCTCTATTGCTTTGGGGTTTGGTTTGTTCTTGTTTTATTTTTTCAAGTCCTTAAGGTGCATCATTAAGTTATTTATTTGAGTTATCTCTGAGTTTTGATGTATGTGCTTAGTTTTATAAACTTTCATCTTAGGATTGGCTTTATTTTGTCAGAGATTTTGTATGTTGTGTTTTAATTTTCATTCGATCCTAGGAATTTTTAATTTTCCTTCTTGATTTCTTCAGTGACTCATTTGTCATTCAATAGTGAGTTGTTTAATCTTCAGAAATTTGTTTACTTTCTGCAGTTTCAATTTTTTTTTCAGTCTTTTTGAGACAGGGTCTCCCTGTAGCCCCAGCTGTCCTGGAACTCACTATGTAGACCAGGTTGGCCTTGAACTCACAGAGATCCGCCTGCCTCTGCAGTTTCAATTTTAATCATACTTAGGTTTACTCAGTTGTGATCAGATAGAATACAAAATCTTCAGTTATATTTTTTAAGATTTGTTTTATGTCTCAATATATGATCGGTTTTGGAGAAATTTCCATGGGTTGCTGAGAAGAATGTATGTTCTTCAGTGTTTGGATAAACTGTTCTATAGGTGTCTGTTAGGTACATTTGATTTATACTGTTACTTAACTCCAATGTTTCTCTTTTTAGTTTTGTCTGGATGATCTGTCTACTGGTGAGAGTGGAGTATTGAAGTCATATCATTGTTTTGGATTTATCTGCAGTTTACATCTAGTGGCAATTTTTTTTCAAATGAAATTTGGTACACTTATGTTTGGTGTGTACATGTTTAGAGCATGGTATCCTCTTGATGGATTGTTCCTTTTATGAGTATGAACTGACTTTATTTCTTCTGACTAGTTTTAAAGTCTGTTTTTTAAGACATCACCTGCTTGTGTCTTAGTTCCATTTGGTTAATGTACTATTTCTGTCCTTTTACCCTAATGTGGTATTTATCTTTGATTGTGCAATGTGTTTCTTGGAGGTGGCAAAAAGACACATCCTTTCTTCTAATCTGATCTACAAGTCTTTGTTTTTTTTTTTTTTGATTGAGACCATTAATATTTAGTATTATAGAAAAATGTATATTAATTCCTACAATTTTGTTGATTTTGTGATGTTTTCTTAGATCTTATATTAATTGTCATGGTACTGCTTGTTTTCAATTCTGTGGCCTTTTGGGTGTGTTTATCCTTTTAATCTGAAATACTCCTTCCAGTATCCTCTGTATAGCTGTCTTGGTTCTTATAAATTCTTTCAAGCTGTTTTTGTCATGGGCAGTTTTTATTTATCTTTTAATTATAATAGTGTTCTGGGTATGATCATTTGTGTTGGCAATTGTGGTCTTTCAGAGCTCAGAATATAGCTTTTTCCAGGCCCCTTTGGCTTTAAGCGCTTCTGTTGAACTACCAGCTGCTATTCTGCTGGGCCTGACTTTTTAAGTGACTTGACTTTTCTCTCTTGTAGCTTTCAATATCCTTTTTCCATTCTGTGTTTTTAGTGTTTTAAATGTAATATGCCACTGGGAGTTTCTTTCCTGGTCTGGTTTATTGGTGTTCTGTAGCCCTGTTGTACCAGGATGGGCATCTCTTTCTTTTGAGAACTTTCTTTTGTGATTACATTGAAAATAGTTTTGATGTATTTGGTATGGTATTTCTTTCCTTCTTCCATGTTTGTATTTCTAAGGTATGGTCTTCCATGGTTTCCCAAAGCTCTCCCATGTTCCATTCAATTTAAAAATTTACCATTGACCTTTGCTGAATGATCCAATTCCTCTACCTTGTCTTCAAGCCCTGATACTCTGTTTTCCACTCGCTTCATTCCATTCACAAGGCTTCCCACCTGACTCTTTATTTGGCTTATTGACCTCATTTTCAGCATTATTTCAGCTTGGCTTTTCTTCAGCAGTTAGTTCTATTTCATTATTGAATTTTATTTTCATATCTTGAATTAACTTCCTTATTGCATTCAGCTCTTTGTTTTTGTTCTCTCAGAGTACATTCATGTCTTCAACTTTGAGTTGTCTAAGCGTAATTGCAATCATTCTTTGGAATTCTTTTTCTGGGAGTTCTTCTAAGTTGTTCTCATTGGGGCCTATTACTGTGGGATTAGTAGTTTTCAGAGAAGGCATGCCTTGGTTTTTCATGTTGTTTTTGTATCTGCACTGGGACTTGCACAGTGTTTGTTAAAGCAATCCCTCCCTGCCTCCCTCCCTCTCTCCCTTCCTCTCTCCCTCTCACCCTCCCTCCCTCTCTCCCTCCCTTCCCTCTTTTCATTCTAAGTCACCTTTCAGTGGAAATGTCTACAATGCTCACAGGAGGGCTAAGTAGTGGTATGACTGAGGTCCCATTTTCTTTTGTAGGACTAGTATTCAAGGCTGCCAGCTATCCCTAGTCTTCCTCTGAGAGTTACCTACTGTCTGCATAAAAATATTCACTATCTAGGGGTCAACAAAACCCTGGCTGGTCGCCCTCTCTGTTGCTGTTGCTGACCCTTGCCACATACCCTGGGTCCACTTTGGCATGATTCCCATTTCTGCAGTCTCCCATACTTGTTCTGGGTCTCCATGTGCATAGGCACCTCACCCTGGGTCAGCTCTAGTCTTTTCCCTGGGACTCCAGCTTCTGCAATAAGTTGTAGAACTGTCCACACCTGGGCCTCTAGCTCTGGGTGAGCTTTGATCTTCTCCCTGTGGCCTCAGTGACTAGTAATGGAACTCTTTTCTCCTGAGTGCCTTACTGCAGGTAATCCAGTTTCCTTTGTGGGTCCACAGCTTCCACTGAGGGTTGTGGAATGCCCCTGTGCTATGAACCTTATCTTGGATCAGCTCCTCTCACCTAGGTATTTTTTTTACAGGGTTATACAAATCAATATACAGCATATATTTTATATATGCATGTATTCAATAATTATCTACTTTATGTATATATAATTGAAAACTAATAAGCTATATATAATTAAAATGACTGGAGACAATTTTTAGTTTCTTCTGATAATTCCTTAGTTGAAAAATTGACAGAAAAGTCAAACAATATTTTTCATGTTTTTAGAATTAACATAATTTACTAAAGTAAAAGTAATTTACAAATTTCATATTTTCTCTTTAAAATTACCAATGTTAGTATTAAATATAAATATTTTATATTTATTAATTTTATGACAGAAAAATGATCCTTTTCATAATTCTTTATAAAAAATGGCACTAATTTTTATACATCTGTTGTGTTAAATTTATTTATATTTACATTTGTTCTTATTTTTTGCTCTATTTTTGGAAAACCGTCTTTTTATTTGAAGTTTTTTGCTTGTTTATTTGTTTTTTGAGACAGGGTCTCACTGTGTAGCACTGGCTGGCCTGAACTTACTATGTAGACTAATCTGTCCTTAGTTTCATGGATCCACCTGGCCATTGCCTCCCAAATGCTAGGATTTAAGGTTTGTGCCAGCACACCCAGCCTTATTTGAAGTTTATAAAAGCTTTAACACAGTATATAAATATTTTATCTAATAAATATTTTGAAAATGTGCTTTCTCAGTTTGTTGGTTTTCTTTCAATATTTAAAATCTTGTGTATACTTTTCATTAATGTTAAAATGTATGCAGTTAAGCCATTATTGTTATTCATTATGCTTATTGTTGGAGTAGAATCCCCAAGATTGTATGAACATTTGCCATGTGCTTTTCTAGCACCTTTCCCAGGTGACCATATTATAAAACTTTATAGAGCATGATTATCATATGATGCATTTTTAAAAAAATGTTACTGTATCATGAAATTATATTAGTTTTCCAAATGGTTGAATAGTTGTCCCAAAACCAATAGAAAAATAATTATATTTATTCTAAAATGCAGCCTCTGTATCTAAGGCTCAGGGAACATTAAAGAAGAGAGGGCATTTACTGATTTTTGTTGCTCTTAAAATGAATATTAAAGATTTGTATATTTTATGTGTGTCTGTGAGTTCCTGCATGTATGCTCGTGTACCACATGCATGCCTGGTGACCACAGAGGTCAGAAGAGGCCATTGGATACCCTAGAACTAGAACAACAGGTAGATATGAGCTGCCCAGTGTGGGTGCTGGGAACTGAACTCTTGTCCTCTGTAAGAGCAAGAAAAGCTCTTAACTGCTGAGCCACTCTCCAGCTCCTCAAAATGAATTTTAAGGTTAATTGTCAAAATCCAAAATATGACCTCATGGGAACTGATTTGATAATGCTTAAATTGGCAGGTGTACTTTTGAAAATTTACAATGTTGGGTTTTCTAGCTAAGAGATAGAAGCAACCTAAGTGCCCCTCAACTGATGAGTGGTTAACAAAAATGCTGTATATTTACACAATGAAGTTCTATTCAGCAGTAAAGAAAGATGAAATAATGAAATTTGCAGGTAAATGGATGGATCTAGAAACTGTTATATTAAGTGAAGTAACACAGACTCAGAAAAACAAAAGATGTATGTATGTTCTCCCTCACCTGTGGATCCTAGCACCAAATCTTTATAAATGAGTGCATCTCCTGACAAAACTGCAGGGACCAGGATTATGGAAGGAAAACAGGGAGATAAAGTGAAAGAAGGAACTGAGAGAGAAGATTAGTAGAATACAGGTGTTATTAAGGAAGAAATATGTAAAAAGGGGGTAGTTAAAGGGGAGATGGGGGAGGAGTACTATACAAATAATTATGAGAATAGAGGGGAAATTTTTTTCTCCAGATACACAGTGGGGAAAAAAAAAAAAAACCTTAAGCAACCCTATGGGGATGGAAGAAAGCCCTTCCAGAAGCAATAAAGTTGTTAAATGAAAATCCCAGTGCCAGAGGTGGCTTGCCTCCTATGAGCTGTTGGCCTGAGGAACACTAGAGGTCCCCAAAACAAAAAAGGCCATTTCCTATAATGTTGGTTGTACACCATCAGTGGACAAAAAAACCCTATTGCTGAAGACACTGCATGATATGAGTGTGGGAGAGGGAGAAATCAAACTTGGACTAAGCTGGAAACTCCCTGCTACTGGATGAGTGGCTTTCATGGTGCCAAAAGGTAGCATGACTTGGGGAGAATAGTCCCCTATAATTCTGCTCAATGACAGACCCCACATGTTGCACTATCAACATACCAAACAAGATGTTCCTGCTGGTGCAATTGTGGAGCATCTAATGTATATACAACTAGCAAAATTTTGATTGGATATAATGCCCACTCCTAGGGGTGGAACACACATCTGGTACTGTAGACCCAGCCAATCTCCTGTGGCAGGGTAGAATATAGGCCCCAGTGGGAAGTCATTGCAATTGCTTTGTTAGATGGAAATGATGCACCTGCTAAAGTACTAACCAAACATTCATGTTTACTTCCATAGGTTACATTATTATAGCAATCACTGTTTAGATGTTCTTCCTTCTTGCCATGTGTATTTCTTATAGTAGATGGAATCCCACTGAAACTGGCCAACAGCCCATGGAAAACAGATGATGCAGAGACCCGAAAATTCAGTGCTTTGTCACAACAGGAGGAAGATCATCCCACACCTACCACTGCCTCCAAGACTCAGGGACTTTTGCAGAAGAGGTTGGTGGAAAGATTATAAGAGCCAGAGGAAGGGGTGGAATGTTAACTGGAAGTGTCCTCCAACTACTTTACTGGCAAACTATAGTCACACCTCCTTCCCACACTCATCAAGGAGTCAAAGGGGGAGTCAGTTCTCTCCCACCAAATCAGTCAACCTTAGCTGCATGTGGGGGTAGGAGCAAAAGATATGTAAGCCAAGAATGCCAGGAGGCATCTCTCACACCATTTTGTGCAGCTGTCAGGTGGTCACAGGATCTGTGTTTGAGTGTGGTCTTTACAATGCAGCCATAAATATGGAGTGCCCACTCTTCTATAAATAAACCCCTACCCTATGCTCTATTAAAAATAATAAATAAAATATTAAGAAACAATGTTGGGTTTTCCCAACCAGGAACATTGTTAATCTCTATGGTTACTGATTTATAATAAATATTAATCTTAGGGAAGAAGGTGAAGTATGAGTATTGTTAAGTATGTTCAATTATAAAGTTAACCGTGTAGTGTCTTTTGACTACAAGTGAGCAAAACAAACTATATACTAAGTATAGTTTGTTATGTCCGTTTATGTATTTCCTAGAAAATTCTTACTATGAAGAAGGGTTTTACAGACAAATCATAAAATATCATGAGACACAAAATACAACAAAACAAAACATTAAATTCATTTTATTTTGCTAGATGAATAAACAATTTATTTCCAAACACTATAATTGAAGAAGACAGACCCATGGAACTCACTGTAATTTTATAAAGATCAAAATTTAGAAATTGTCAGTGTTCTTTTGTAGCCAACAGGCTTATTGCCATATGTGACTTTTGGAAGAGGTTAATGAGTGATGCAGAAACCTGCCTGTGCTCACCAGAACATAACAGGCCTCAGTAGAAGCACAGGAAGAGACCTGCCAAGGTTCAGGTACTCAATGATTATGTCATACTAAAGAACAACTACAGTAACAAATTCAAAGCAAGAAAAGTCAGTGGATAAAACACATTCACCCAGGGTATCAACAAATGGATACAAAAACCTACCAAGGGGCTGGAGAGATGACTCAGAGATCAAGCGCATTGACTACTCTCTCAGAGGACCCAGGTTTGATTCCCAGCACCAACATGGCAGCTAACAACCCTCTGTAACTTCAGTTCCAGGGAAACTGACATCCTCTTCTGACCTCCACTGGCATTGCAAGTCACAAGTTCACTTACCTACATTTGGATGATACATTCATACACATAAAATAAAAATAATAAAGTTCACCTCCCTGTGCTTTGCTGGGCTGCACTGGCCCACCAGCCTGTTTCCTGGACACAGGGGCTGAGCTCTCAGCCTGGGGCCACCACTGCTTCCTGATCCTTGCATGCAGATGGACCCAGTTCCTACTCGAGGTTCCTGGGAGCTATCTGGGCCTGGTTTCAAACTCACCTCCCTCTGGTTCCCTGGGCCTGCATGACCCACCAGCGTCTCTCTGGGGTAAGTTGATCATGCCCTCTGACCTTGACTCCCCCAGCCTCATTCACCCTCCCATCTCCCCCCCACATCTCTCCTCCTAGCCTGGGTCCTGTCCCATTACTTGTCTTGGCACCCCAGACACTGGGGAACCACCACTGTTTCCTGATTCTTTGCATCAAGACCAACCCAGTTCCTTCTCAAGGTTCCCAGAAGCCCTCTGGGCCTGGTTGTGCACTCACCTCCTTCTGCTTCCCTGGGCCTGGACGATCCACTGACCTCTCTTTGGGAACCTTCTGGGCCTGATCCTGCACTCACTTCCCTCTTCTTCCCTGGGCTGCACAACCCACCAGCCTCTTTCCTGGACACCAGGGCTGACCTTTTGGCTTCCTGATCCTTTGAATCCAGACCAACCCAGTTCCTCAGTGCAGTCCCCAGGAGCCCTTGGGGCCTCTTCCCACCCCCATCGCCCTTTGCATCTCTGAGTGTCACAGCCACCAACTGCCCAAGACCAGCACCTTTCCTGGACCTAGCTCCCAAGCCAGTCCAAGCCCCAAATTCCTGAGGCCAAAATCTTTCCTGGAGGGATCCAGACCTTAGGAGAAAGCCTGAGAACATCTGATCCACATCTGACTTGGGCCTCTGGGGGAACTCCTGAAGTCAAAAGCAATCTGGCCACTCCAATATAAAATCAAAAGAGAGAACCAGAGGCATAGACAAATCAGCTTTTCATGCCCAAAAAGTAAACCACAAAGGCACATAAAGTTTACAAAAAGAAGCAGACCTAAACTTGAAGACTTGAGTCACACATAAGAATCAGAAACTGCAAGAGAAATTTACATGTCAAAACAACAGAGAAAAAATAATGAAAAACCAAAATAACATATCCCCACCAAATACCAATAGTCTTCTAGAGGAGTACAATGAGAACCCCTTAGAGATAATGCAGGACATGGAACACAAAAGAACAGTTATAAACTTGATAAAAGAATTTGGTGAATTTAAAGAACACACAAACAAAGAAATCAAACAACTGAAGGAAGATAGGGATAAACTTCTGCCTGAATTCAGAAAAGAGTTAAAAATATTGAAGAATACTCAGACTGAAATGAAGAAGGAAATGAAACACTCAGTAAGCCAATTAGAAAGGACAGGAGAAAGCTTCATCAATAGGATGAATGAAATGGAACAGGATATGAAGACTGAAAGATAAAGTGGACAAATTAGACCACTCAAGCAATAAGCAAAGATTGTGAAAAATTTAAGAAAGCAAAAGAATATGCAGGAATTTTGTGACATCATAAAAAGACCAAACTTACCAATCATAGGCATACAGGAAGGAGAAGAATCCCAAGATAATGGCATGGACCAGATCTTCAACAGAATTGTAGAAGAAAATTTTCCAAAATTAAAGAAAGACATGACCATACAAATACAAGAAGTATATAGAACACCAAACAGACAGGACCGGAAAAGAAACTTTCTATGGCACATCATAGTAAAAACACTAAGTGCACAAAACAATGAGACAATATTGAAAGCTGCAAAAGTGAAACAAGTCACAAATAAAGGAAAACCCATTAGGATTACAGCTGACTTTTCAGTGCAAACTATGAAAGCCAGAAGAGCATGGACCAAAGTATTCCCAGTTTTAAATGACCACTTATGCCAAACGAGATTACTATACCCAGCCAAAATGTCTATTATAGTCGAAGGGGAAAGAAAAATCTTCCATGACATAAATAGGTTGAAGGAATTCATGTTCACAAAACCAGCCCTTCTGAGAGTTCTGGAGGCAATACAAAGAGCTGAAGAAAGGAATGACTATACCCAACGGGTTGCAGAAAGAAATTCAATGAAGGCATAACTGTGTAAAAGTACAGCTATATCAAGAAATTAAACAGAAATAAAATTGACAGGATTCAGTACACTTCTTTCATTAATAACTTAAATATTAATGGACTGAACTCCCCAGTCAAAAGACACAGATTATGTGAATGGATTGAGAAACAAAACCCATCTTTTTGTTGCCTGCAAGAAACTCATCTCAATTTCAAGGACAGGCACTATCTTAAAGTGAAAGGATGGAAAAAAACATACCAAGCAAATGGCACTAAGAAAAAAGTAGGCACTGCAAATCTAGTATCTGACAAAATAGACTTTAAAATAAAACTAATTAAAAGAGATAAAGAGGGCCACTTCATTCTGATCAAAGGAACAATAAAGCAGAAAGATATTACAATCATGAACATATATTCACCAAACTCTGGTGCACCCAACTTCATAAAAACAATACTACAGGACTTTAAGACCCAGATTAATCCCAACTCATTAATAGTAGGGGACTTCAGTGCCCCACTGTCTCTATTAGATAAGTCAACAGGTCACAGAATTAACAGAGAGACATTTGAATTAAACAATACCATATATCAAATGGACCTAAAAGACTTCTACTGAGTATGCCACCCAAGCACCAAAGGACATACTTTCTACTCAGCACCCCATGGAACCATCTTCAAAATCAACCATACTGGGGTTACAATCAACACCAGAAGAAGCCCTAGTCACCACATGAACACATGGACACTAGTCACCACATGAACACTCCTGAATGATAAATGGGTCAAAAGAGAAGTTAAGAAAGAAATAAAAGTATTCCTGGAACTAAATGAAAAGGACAGTACAACACAACAAACCCTCTGGGATGTGCTAAAAGCTGTCCTTAGAGGGAAGTTTATAGCTCTAAGTTCCTACATCAAAAAATCAGAAAGAACACAAATAAATGACTTAGCATTGCAACTCAAGACACTTGAAAAACAGCAACAAATGAAACCCAAACCCAGCTGACAAGAAGAAATAACAAAAATCAGGGCAGAAATTAATGAAATCGAAAGAAAGAAAACAATACAAAGTATTAACGAATCCAAGTGCTGGTTCTTTGTAAAGATAAATAAGATTGACAGATCACTATCCCAGTTAACCAAAAGAAAGAAAGAGCACCTCCAAATCAACAAAATCAGAGATGGAAGGGGAAACATCACAACAGACACCAGAAATGCACAGAACATTATAAGGGAATACTTAAAAAACTTATATGCTACTAAATATGAAAACCTAAAAGAAATGGACAGATATCTAAAGGCATGGGAACCACCAAAACTAAACCAAGAAGAGATTAACAGCTTAAACAGACCCATAACACAAATTGAAACAGTAATATAAAATCTCCCTACTAAAAAAAGCCCAGGACCAGATGGATTTACAGCAGAATTCTATCAGACATTTAAAGAAGATCTGCATCCAATACGACTTAATTTATTCAAAAAGATAGAAATGGAGGGAGAACATCCAAATTCCTTCTATGAAGCCTGGACCACTGTAATACCAAACCAAGGTAAAGATACAACCAAAAAAGAAAACTATAGACCCATATCCTTAATGAACATAGATGCAAAAATTCTCAGCCAGATATTTGGAAACCGCATACAGACACACATCAAAAAAATCGTCCTTCATGATCAAGTTGTCTTAATCCCAGTGAAGCAGGAATGGTTCAGTATACATAAGTCAATAAAGTTCATAAATCATATAAATGGCTCAAAGACAAAAACCACATGGGCATCTCAATAGATGAAGAGAAGGCCTTTGACAAAATTCAACATGCATTTGTGTTCAAAGTCTTAGAGGGAATAGGACTGGAGGGAACATACCTCAACATAATTAAAACCATATGCAACAAACCCATAGCTAACTTCGTTCTAAATGAAGGAAAAACTGGAAGCATTCCCATTGAAATCAGGAACAAATGTGCTCTTACTCTTTTTTAACACAGTGCATGAAACTCTTGCAAGAGCAGTAAGACAAGAGCAGGAAATTAAAGGAGTAATAATTGGAAAAGAAGAGCTCAAATTATCCCTTTTTGCAGATGATATGATATTATATCTAAGATACGCTAAAAATTCCACCAGAAAACTCCTAGAAATTATTAACACATTAAGTAATGTGGCAGATTACAAAATTAACCTACAAAAGTCTGTAGCCTTTCTATATATGAATAACAAGAAATCAGAGAAAGCACATGGAAACACTCCCCTTCACAATAGCTGCTAAAAAAGTAATATATCTTGGTGTAAACCTGACCAAAGACTTTAAAGACCTCTACAATGAAAATTTTAAATCTTAAAGAAAGAGATTGAGGAATAAATCAGAAGATAGAAAGACCCCCCCCATGTTCATGGATTGGGAGAATTAATATTGTGAAAATGATCATACTCCCAAAAGCCATTTGTAGATTCAATGCAATGCCAATCAAAGTCCCCATGACATTTTTCACAGAATTGGAAAAAACCATCTTAAGATTCATGTGGAAGCACAAAAGACCTCAGCTGGCCAAAGCAACCCTGAGCACTAAGAGCAATGCCAGGGGGATTACTATATTAGATTTTAAGCTGTATTACAGAGCTATAGTCATAAAAACAACATGGTACTAGCACAAAAAAAAAAAAACCCATAGATAAATGGAACAAAACTGAAGATACACATATGAGTAAATGCAATTTCAGCCACCTGATAATTTGACAAAGGGGCCAAGAACATTCACTGGAGGAAAGACAGCATGTTCAGCAAATGGTGCTGGCAAAACTGGATCTCCACCTGTAGAAGAATGAA
>NW_008348089.1:1004349-1007013 GCF_000622305.1 Nannospalax galili
GGAAATCATGAAATTATCAGGGAAATGTATGGAACTAGAAACTGTTATACTAAGTGAAGTAACAAAGACTCAGAAAAAAAAATCGATGTATGTTCTCCCTCATATGTGGATCCTAGAATGCAATCCTGATAAGTGAGTATGTATCCAGCCATAACTACAGGCACTAGGATAATGGAAACGAACCTGGGAGGTAAAAGAAAAGAAAGAACCTGAAAGAGAACAGTAGGAAACAGGAGTGAATAAAGGAGATATGGATAAAATTTGGGTTAGTGAGGGAGGCAGGAGGGAAGGATATACAAGGAACCTAGATGATAAAGGGAAAAAGGGAGCTCAAGAGAGGTAGACCATAGCAGGAAGGTATTATTAAGGGAGAAAGGGGAAAAATGGGGGCACCTTAATTGGGAAAACCATGATGGAGGGGTTAGACCATGTGAGAGATAAATAGTGCCTAGCTACTTTTAAAACCAAAGGGAACCATATTAGTCCAACAACCTATTGAAAAATTATATATACCAGATCAAGAAATATATGTCTAGGTTTATCTGAGAACAATTGGTCTTTTCCAAAGATTTAGCTACATGGCACACAGTAATTAAAAGTACCAGACTGGTGGAACTAACCTTCTTGGATGTTTAACAGACATACTTTGAGGCCTATACTAATTTGGTCAGAGGGACATAAAGGATAGTTTTTGCTCCTTGTCCTCCTAGGTCGACTAGTTCCAGGGGACTATAAGCATCTCCCAAAATGTCCCGTAATTGTGGTGGGTCACCTGTTCTCTTGATCAAGGAGGCCGAGGAGACCCCAAGTCCAGTGTCCAGTCTACAAAGAGGAGGGTCAACACAGAGGAAACACTTTCTCCATGCTTCCAAACGAAGCCAGCCATGGTTGAGTAGGACCTTTGACTTATCTTCACATAGGTGGAACTGGTAAAAGGGGGCCCTTGTGACCCCTGAGGAAAAGATCCTCAAACGACCTTAAGATTAAAAGTAAAAATATATTGGTTTATCCGGGCCAGCTGTATGGCCTTAAGCACCCAAAAGGAAAGTATAACCAAAGATTAAAGGGGCCAATATAATTTCTTAAGAATCCATATGCATAAAGGCTACATAACAAGCAACAATGCCAGATAGGAGATACCTTCTTTTGAGTTGTTGGCCAGGGTGGCCAAAGGGACTCCCAGATAGTAACCCAGCATAGAACTGGGAAAATGAACAGCAGAACCCAATCTTATCTAAAGGAATATTGACAACTGATTACTGCTAGATGAGGAACAGCTGACCTTCCTAAAACAAAGACCTCTAGATAGGCTGACTAGATTTGGACAAGTAGTGGGGAACGGCAGGGGGTGCTAACAACACAGTGGACGGTAGCAGAGATAACAGAGTTTATAAGGGCTCTAGTGTGGGGAGGAAAATTATGGAAGGGTGCCATCTGGGAAGTGGGTGTATAGTTGAATAGGATGGTTTGGGATGTTCTGTGTGATATACACACACAGAAAAAAATCAACAAATTTTAAAAAATATATTATATTTGAGGAAGAAGCATAAATGTTTACATCATTTTAATTAGTAGGGGTGATGAGCATTACCATTGAAATCTATCTGATAACTTTATAGACATACACAGGTGCCAAGGATCCAAGTGCAAATGATTATGACTGGTAGTAATTAGATACATACAGATTAGAGATGCATGCACCAACATCTCAATTTTAGTAGCAAAAATAATGATTCTCTAAGGAACAGTATATTTTAAAATGAAATGCAGATCTTTTTTGAGGGTTAAAAACTCATTCAATTTTATGTCTTATAGGACTTATACTAAGTTCAATATTGTATAACTATATTGACTCAACAGCAAACCTAGAAATTTTATAGCCACTTTTGAAGGAGCTGTTTCTTTGGTCTGAAAACTGGTTAAAGCTGTAATGATATGCTTCTTCTAAAAAAAAGAAAAAATAATATTAAAAAAATGTAATAAACAACATATCTTGAAATGGAGATCTTTAAAGGGTAAAAACTCATTTAATTTTATATCTTACAGGGTTTATACTGAGTTCAATATTGTATAATTGTATTAATTCAACTGTGAACCTAAAAATTTGCAGCTACTTTTGAAAGAGATGTATCCTTGCTCTGGATTGTGTTACTGAATATGTTAAAGCTGTAAAGAAATGCTTCTAATCACGTGGTTATTAAATTTTAAGAAAATTAAAAATGGGCCGGGCGCGGTGGCACACACCTTTTATCCCAGCACTCGGGAAGCCAAGGCAGGGGATCTCTGTGAGTTCAAGGCTAGCCTGGTCTACATCGTGAGTTCCAGTACAGTTGGGGCTACAGAGAGACACTGTCTCAACGCCCCCCCCCAAAAAAATTAAAAAATTCTTCAAAGCATAAAAATGTGCTCCTTGATAATTAGTAGATGTGAAAAACATTACCATTGAAATCTATCTGATGACTTTATATCCATGCTCAGATGCCAAAGAGCTCAGGAAGTAGCTGACTGTGACTAGTAATAATCAGATATATAGAGATTAGAAATGCATGTGAAAACATCTTAATGTCAATTGCATTAAAAATGAAGATTTCTGCATGAAACTCTGTATTTTAATAATGAAATGGAGATCTTTTTTAAAGGTTAAAACCTCATTTAATTTCATGT
>NW_008348089.1:1007054-1016533 GCF_000622305.1 Nannospalax galili
CAGCTGTCCTGGAACTCACTATGTAGACCAGGCTGGCCTTGAACTCACAGAGATCCCCCTGCCTCTGCCTCCCGAGTGCTGGGATTAAAGCGCGTCAATGCTGTTGTCATGAAATGCTTCTTTTAATTATGTGGTTATTAGATAAATAATTAAAAAATAATAAATAAAATAAATTAAACATACCAATTCAAGTTAAAGGGAGAAGAATGGGAGTATAGCATTTAGAAGGGAAGAAAATGTCAAATTCACTTTGGGACCTGGTAACATTGTCATGTCTGTCACACACCCAGAGAAAATGACAAGCTGTCTGTGCCTATGAAAGCACGGCTCAAGAGAGAAGTCAAGACTGAGATGTACAATTGGGAGTAAGCTTGGCATTCTCCTTTCCATATGCAATTAGTAGCTTGGAGCACAGTGGAGGAAAGGGAGAGGTTTGTTTCCTACAATGTAGCGTTTTCTAGCCAAGAGGCTAGATATATGTATGAGTGTCAGGTGAGCAGGGAAGTGTCCTTATAACAGTAACACACAGAAGAATTATTGAAGTCCTGTGCCCAGTCTTCAAATGTATGTGAATCTTGGAAACTCAGCCATCTGCAGACAAGAAGAGGAACACCAAAGCATTAGGAATAACTGCGTGTTGGCATTTTCAAGCATTGGAAATACACAGTAGCTGCCAACTTCAAGCATCCTTCGTTTGCTAGAAGAAAGAATCTCTTCTTTTGAAAGTGATGTGAATTTAGTTCTACTACTTGTAGCCTATAAAGTCTTGAACACAAAAAACACATTGAATCCACTCCCATGCTAGCTTTCACATTAATGTTGACCTTAACCCCAGCTAACATTAACTTGCAAAGTGTATACTGAAGTAAAAGTACGAAATAATTACCATGAAAATCTTTGAAAAGTGGACTTGAGGGATGGGCATATCAGATATATAAAAAAATTATGGATGTTTTAAACACATGGTCTGGCAATTACCACACAAATATATCAGTGGTATAAAGTAGAAATTCCAATCCCAAATTCACTTGGAAACATGGTGTTTTGTGAATATCTCCAATCAGATGGAAAGTTTTATTGCTTAATAAATGATGTTGGGACATTTGATTAGCTAGATAGAAAGAGTTAAAAAAAATGGTTATTGGATCTGTACCTTGTTCCACATATCAGAAAAAAGTCAAAATGGATTGGAGATTAAAATGTAAAACCAAGAATATAACCACTTAGGGAAATATGGGTGAATTCTCTTATTGAATGACAAGAAAATCTTTCCTCACCATTGACTTGCAGTCTAGAGGTAATGAAAAATTAACTAATGAAAATTAAAATAAGCTAACTGATTAATTTACACATTTAAAAGATAAATTGAAGTAAAGAAGGCAGTATGAAGATAATTTTTTTTTCAGTCCTGGGGTTTAAACTCAGGGCCCTATGCATATTAAGCAAGCACTCTATCACTGAAACACATCCCCAAGCTCTAGATATATACTTTGTTTACCAAGAGATCAAAATCATATAAAATTAAAAATTTTATGTCTTATTCTAAAAAAATAAGGATTTATTTATCATTTATTTATTATTTATGTTTTTGGTTTTTTTGAGACAGGGTCTCCCCTGTCTCCCAGATGGCCTGGAACTCACTGTATAGACCAGGCTGGCCTTGAACTCACAGAGATCTGCCTGCCTCTGTCTTCTGAGTGATGGGATTAAAGCTATGTGCCACCACACACCAGCTAGAAAAGCTTTTAAGTAGAGATATTTTCCTACCTACCTACCAACCTATTCTTTTACTGTCCACTTCTGAGTCATCACTAACTAGTTCTATGTCCATAGCCAGTCTGCTTAGCATTGCTGTAGTTTAATTGTCCCATATATGGAATATGTATTGGGATCTAAAACATGGTAATATATAGATGTACATGATTGATTATTCAGGAATTTTGCATTTACATAAAACATGCAGGTCTTATTTTGATCTCTCATGATCTTTCATTCTTGTAGTCATTATAGGCAAATTGCTTCATTTTTCCCCAGCTTCATTTAAGTACAGATGACAATAAATCTATATATTTAAGGTAGGTAATTTGGTGATTGTATAAATATGAAAATCAAGCACAATCAAGCACATTAATAAAGCCGTTACTTCACATAGTCTTTTTCTGTTGTCTCTGTGTTGAGAACACTTAAGATTTACCCTCTCAGCACATTTGAAGCATACAATATTGATTAAAACATTTTTTCTTTATTCTTTAGAATTTCATTCACATATATGATGAAACATGATCATATCCACAACCCATTTCCCCCTCCACCTCCCCACACATATTCAAATTAACAAAAAGAAGGAGAGAGAAAACTCAGGCATGTAAAATTAAAGACAAAAAGGGAGACATTACAACAGACACCACAGAAATTTAGAAAACCATAAGTACATATCTTAAAAACACATCTTCCACTAAATTAGAAAACTTAAGATAAATGGATGAATTTCTAGATGCATAATATAAACCAAAATTAAGTCAAAGTGAAATAAATAATCTAAACAAATCTATAGTCAGCAATGAGATTGAAATAAAAAATTGACCACATACTGGGCCATGAAACAAACCTCAACAAATACACAAATATTGAAATAATTCCATGCATTCTATTGGACCACAAAGCAATAAAGCTCAAAATCAACACTGGATGAAGCCCTAGTCACTACACAAACTCATGGGAATTGAACACACTCCTAAACAATGAGTGTGTCAAAGGAGAAATTAAGAAAGAATGAAAGAATTCCTGGAATTCAACAAAAAGGACAATATAACACAACACAACCTCTGGGACACATTAAAAGCAGTCTTAAGAGGGAAATTTATAGCTCTAAGTGCCTACATTAAAAAATTAGGAAGAGCCCAAATAAATGACCTAAACCGAACAGAAGAGAAGAAATAACAAAAATCAGAGCAGAAATTAATGAAATAGAAACAAAGAAAACAATACAAAGAATCAATGAGTCTAAGAGCTGGTTCTTTGAAAAAATAAACAAGATAGACAGAACTTTAGCCCAGTTAACCAAAAGAAAGAAAGAGCAAATCCAAATAAACAAAATAGAGATAAAAGAGGAAACATCACAACAGACACCCAAAAGATCCAGACCATTATAAGGGAATATTTTAAAAACCTATACACTACTAAATCTGAAAATCTAAAAGAAATGGACAGACACCTAAGTGAAACAAAGAGATCAATAGTTCTAACAGACCCATACCATGTAAGGAAATTGAAACAGTAAGGAAATTGAAACAGTAATACCAAGCCTCCCAACTTAAAAAAGCCCAGGCCCAGATGGATTTGCAGCAGAATTCTACCAGACATTTAAAGAAGACCTGCAACCAATACTACCTAATTAGTCAAAATGATAGAAACAGAGGAAGAGCTCCCAAATTCCTTCTATGAGGCCAGCATCACTCTAATACACAAACTGGGTAAAGACACAACCAAAAAAGAAAACTGTAGGCCCATATCCTTAATGAACACAGATGCAAAAATTCTTAGCAAAATACTTGCAAACCACGTACAGACACACATCAAAAAGATCATTCACCATGATCAAGTAGGCTTTATCCCAGAGATGCAGGGATGATTCAATATATGCAAGTCAATAAATGTCATTAATCATATAAATGGACTTTGTCTCCCAATTGGCTAGTTCCTCCAAGGGGCAGGGCCTGCCACAGAGTGTGGACTACTGAGGGGCTACTGGGAGCCATCTTGGAACAGAAGCCATAGCAAGCTGTGGGGAAGCATGTGGCATAGGGTATGCACAGCCACGAGCAGCAGCACAAGGACAGAATGGCCTGACACTTACGTACCTGGGGCAAGATCGCTGGCCCCTGAGGCATGAGCGAATGCTAGGGATGACTATGAGCATGGCTCCATCTGATATGGCAGGCTCTGAGCCGCACCGCCATAGGCACGGGGCTAGGCACTGGGTACTCATTCTTCTGTTACTCCCCTCTCCTCCCCCCAAGATAATAATAAATGCACATAAACCTAGAACTAATCAACAGTTTCAGTATAGTGGCAGGTTATAAAATCTACAAAACTCAGTAGCCTTTCTATATACCATTAAGAAGCAATTGGAGAAAGAATACAGGGAAATGCTTCCCTTCACAATTGTTGTGAAAAATTTAAAATATCTTGGAATAAATCTGACCAAAGACACCAAAGATCTCTGCAATGAAAATTTCAAATCTTTAAAGAAAGAGATTGAGGAAGACACTGGAGATGGAAGGACCTCCCATGTTCATGGATTGGAAGAATTAATATTGTTAAAATGACCATCCTACCAGAACCAATAAAAGCAATATATAGATTCAATGCAATGCAAATCACAATCCCCATGATATTCTTCACAGAATTGGAAAAAAACGTCCTAAGATTCATACGGAAGTACAAAAGACCCCGGATAGCCAAAGCAATCCTGAGCACAAAGAGCAATGCTGGGGGGATTACTATACCAGATCTCAAAGTATACTACAGAGCCATAATCATAAAAGCAAAGTGGTAATGGCACAAAAAGAGACACATAGATCAATGGAACATCACTGAAGATCCGAACCTGAGTACATGCAATTTCAGCCACCTGATATTTGACAAAGGTGCCAAGAACACACAATGGAGGAAAGACAGCATCTTCAACAAATGGTGCTGGCAAAACTGGATCTCCACCTGTAGAAAAATGAAACTAGATCTTTATCTTTTGAGTTGCACAAAAGTCAGCTCCAAATGGATCAAAGACCTCAATGTGAAACTGGAAATTCTGAAACTCTTAGAAGAAAATATTGGCAGTACCTTAGAGGATATAAGTGTAGGAAAGGATTTTCTAAATCAGACAGAAGTGGCTCAGGCGTTACGGTCAGCAATCAATAAGTTGGACCTCATTAAACTAAAAAGCTTCTGTACAGCAAAAGACACAATCAAAAAAGTGAAGAGAAAACCCATAGAATGGGACCAAACCTTCACCAATGACACATCTGACAGAGGTTTAACATCAAGAATATATAAAGAACTCAAAAAAGAAAAAATTGAGAAACCAAATGGCCCTATTAAAAGATGGGCTGAAGATCTAAACAGAGAGTTCTCAAAGGAAGACATAAAGATGGCTAAGAAACATCTAAAAAATGTTCAACATTGTTAGTAATTAGGGAAATGAACATTAAAACCACCCTAAGGTATCGCCTTACCCCAATCAGACTGGCTAGGATCAAGAGAACAAATGATCCCAAACGCTGGTGAGGATTTGGAGAAAGGGAAATGGTCATTCATTGCTGGTGGGATTGGACACTCATGCAGCCTCTATGGAAAACAGTGTGGCAAAATCTTAAAACACTAAAAATGAACCTACTGTATGACCCAGTTATACCAATCCTTGGCATATACCCAAAGGATTCATCCTATTGTAAGACACTTGTACAACCAATAGCTAAGAGATGGAAGCAGCCTAAGTGTCCCTCAACTGATGAGTGGTTAACAATGGAGTTATATTTATACAATGGAGTTCTATTTATACAGTGGAGTTCTATTCAGCAGTAAAGAAAGATGAAATAATGAAATTTACAGGTAAATGGATGGATTTAGAAACTATTATACTAACTGAAGTAACACAGACTCAGAAAAACAAATGATGTATGTTCTCCCTCATATGTGGACCCTAACACCAAAGCCTTTTAAATTCCATGTCCTTTTAACAAGATGATGCTGTACCGCAGCCTCTTCTACACAAAATAACTACCATCATCATGACTTCAGCTGTGCCTGATCTCTAAACATCATCACAATTGAGCTTGTTGATGATTGGACTCATTCATTGAATGAGGGCCAAGCAGGGTCATTGGACCCTCGCTGGAGTATCCAGCCACTCTTCCCCGCCAACTGTAGGTAGTTTGTCCCTAATCACACTTGGTCTCCTGGATAGGAAATGCCCAATAGAGGGATGTTTTTGGAAGCTCTTGTCAAGAAACTCCAATGGACTCTCATATGAACATTTGAAAATTGCCCTGTTCTGACTTTTTTCTAGTTCCCTGTCTAGAACTTGTAATGCTAGTTACTCTTGCCTTTACTTCTCCTTCACATCTCCTATTCATGATTCAAGGACTTTCTTTTCCCATTAGAGACAAGAGTTAAGCAATTTGGGAGTCTTTTAGATAGACCCACTAAATTGGTACTCCAACTGCCTCACCCTTTGTTCCTGTTCAGCATGGAAGACCCCAGAGAGTTCTGCATCCCTATTCTGTATTGGAAATTTGGGTAACCCCTTCAGAGGATGGAGTGATAAGAATAGAAGGTAGGAATTGGATAGGCAGTTAAGGTAAAAAGACCCCAAAGGAATGTATCCAGTTTCTTCAATAAAAGTCAAAATGTCCTTGGGCCTGTTAGCAACATACTCTCTTCCAAAGGCCAAAAATGTCAAAAGTATTTGGGAGTTTGGGAGCTTCTATCTAATCCTTAAAATCAAAACACCTTATATGCATGTATGAAATTCTCAATAAAGTTTTTGTAAAAGTTAAACAAAAAGCTTCCCAGCTAAATAAACCCAGGACAAGATGGATTCACTGTAGATTTCTACTAAGACTTCCAAGAAGAATTAACAGCAATGATTCTCAGGTTGTCCCATGGAATAGAAAAGGAAAGATGTCTTCCAAATGTTTTTGCTTTCCACTTCTAGGTGATCAGTAACTAGGTCTATGCCCATGGGCAGGCTGCCTAGCATTGCTGTAGCTTAAATGTCTCACATATCAAATATGTATTAGGAACTAAAATATGGTAATACATGGGTTTAATCTTCAGTAATACTGAAGCAAGTATTACTTTGATATCCAAACCTGATAAAGACATCAGAAAAAAGGAGAATTACAGATCAATCACTCCGATGAACATAAATGCAAAAATTCTCAATAAAATACCTGCAAGCCAAATTCAACATCAAATCAAAAAGATCATTCATCGTGACTAAACTTAGTCTATCTTATTCTAGTGATGTTGGGATGGTCCCACATATGTAAAGCAATAAATGTCATCCATCATATTAATTTTGTTAACTGTAACCACATTGTTGTAAATTAGATCTTCAGAACTTGTTCATTATCCATAGCTGAAAATTTAAACCCTTTATATCTTTTAATTTTCCCCCTCTCCAACTCTCTGTCATATTATGCTTCTGTGAATAACACCATTTTAAATTTCAATACATGCTAGATCACTGAGTCTTTGTATAATCTATCTTATTTAATTTAGCAAAATTTTCTTCATGTTGCAGTGTATGGTAAAATTACCTTCATATTTTAAGGCTGACTAATATTCATTTAGGCATATATACCAATTATTTTCATTAATTCATCCAGTGGAAATGTAAAATTATTTTTCTACAGCTTTGCCATTATGAACAATGTTGAAATGAACATGGGAGTGTAACATTTTTTGAGATTCTGATTCATTCCTTTTGGATATACATTTGGTGGTAGAATTGTTGGATCAGATGGCAGCTCTGTTTTAAATGTTACGAGGAACTTCTGTACAATTCCATGGTTGTTGTGTCAGTTTACCTTCCCATAGTGTCTGAAACATCTTTCTACATCCTTGCTACATCTCATTATTTGTTGAATTTCTAATAGCCATTTGCCATGCTTTGGATGTGGATTGTTCTTCCATGTTTCAAGTGCTGGAAGCTTGATTCCCAGTGAGCTGGAGTTGGGGATGGCGTAAACTTTGAAGTAGGGACTGATAGAAAGAATATTGTGTGAACATTGTCCCAGAAGTTATTCCTGCTGGTATGTGAGTAGTGTACTAGCTTTATTGAGATTGGATTGTTATATAGAGAGGCGTCCCTTGTCCTCTACACCTGGCTATTTTCTTTTCTATTTCTCTGCCATGTCATGATGCAGCCAAGTATGCCCCCAGCTATAGCTGATCAAGTGAGACCACTTGACCTTGAACTTCCAGCCCTCCTAAACTATGAGCCAAATAGGCCTTTTTGGGGGGAGCATTTTATTGCAGCAAGAAATGGGACCGATAACACCATTCTGACAGATAAGAGATGATGCATCACCATGGTTTAATTTTCATTTATCTGATGATATTTGAGATTGTATTCCTTTTCATACACTTGCTGGTCATTTATATGCACTTTTTAAAGGAAAGTCTATTCAATTTTATTGCCTTTTTTAAAACTCAGGTTTTATTTATTTATTTATTTGTTTATTTAAGCTATTGTATTGCTTTTGTTCATCTTTATATATTTTGGCTATTAATCCCTTATCAGATATACAATTTGACAGTGATTTCTCACTTTGTGTAGATTGCTTTTTCATTTTGTTGATGGTTTCTCCTGCTGAACAGAAGATCCTTTTCAGCATATAGTCATTGTACAAAATCATGGGTTCCACTATAACATTTTCTTCTATGTATTTCATGTACTTTGACCTTATTCAAGGTCCTCACTACCTTCTCTTCTTTCTCTCTTGCCTCCTCCAACTGGTCCTCTTCCTCTTCCCAAATATTATGCCCTCTGTTTTCAAGTATTTTTTTTTTAAGTCTAGATTCCATGTGTGAGAGAAAAAATATTTGTCTTTTGGGGCCTGGTTTATTTTGCTGAACATGTTGACTTCAATAAATAGATAAATGATAAACAGTTTTCAAAAGAAGTACAAATGGCCAATAAATATATGACAAAAATGTTTACTATTCTTAGTTATCTGGGAAATGAAAACAAAAACTACATTCAAATTCTATCTCACTCAGTCACAGTGAGCACAGTCAACAAATCAAATAGTAGATGCCTGTGAGGAAATGATGTAAAAGAAGCTTTCACACTCAGTTTATGGACTGAGAATGAGCAAATAAAATAACGGTAAATGCTGGTGAAGAAGTGATAGAAAAGGAAACTTTACACTGTTTATGGGAGTAAAAAATGAATGCAGCCACTTTGGAGGAGCCTCAAAAAACCAGAGCCACTGTATGATCCAACTATACAGTTCCTGGACTAGAATCACTGTGTGACCCAACCACACAATTCGTGGGTAAACCTAACAGAATCTAAGTCATCATATCACAGAGATTCTTCCACAACCATGTTTATTGCTGCACTATTCAAAATAGTTTAGTTACTCAACTAGCCTGGATGTCTATCAACAGATGAAGAAGTAAAGAAAATGTGCTAGATCTTCAGAACAGAAAAATAATCCAGTCATAGGAAAATGGGTGGAGAAACTTTTGAATTTAGTGGAACCCCACTTGACTTTTTTTTTCTTATTTATTTAATAACCACATACTTAGAAGCATTTTGTTACAACAGCATTGACATATTCAATAACAATTTCCTGAGCTAAAATGCATCTTTTTCAAATTGGCTGTGAATTTTTAGGTTTACAGTTGAATTATTACAGTTATACAATATTGTACTCAGTATAAACCCTATAAGATATAAAATTAAA
>NW_008348089.1:1016837-1019302 GCF_000622305.1 Nannospalax galili
GCTCTCCTGCTCTCTCAGTTCCTCCGATCAGTCGTCGGGTCCGGACCTCAGGGCTGGCGAGGAGTCTTCGCCAGCGTCACCACATTCAGACGCAGGAGACCAGGTTCAGTGACACAGATCTGCTTTATTGCAGGAAAGTACGGGCTTATGTAGGGGTAATAGTCCAATCATAACACAGCATATGGGATCCCTTATTAGCATGGCAGACTAGTATCCTATTACAGTCTAGCAGGCCAGATGCTCTATGAGCATGATAAGTTTCAGTTTCTGTAAGTTTCGGATTCCTGGAAACCATATGACTTACATAGTTTTCTCTCTGATAAGAAACAGGAAGCACTACATTCTAGCATGATAGGTATGTAAGGCAAAAGGCAAAAATCAATCACAATATTTTCCACAACTCCAGAGAAAGAGTACATCTCTTTCACAAGTGGGTGCAAGTTTCTAGGTTCAGTTGAGTTCATACAGTTGAACTCAGTATAAGCCCTGTAAGACATAAAATTGAATGAATTTTTTAACCTTTAAAAAAGATCTCCATTTCATTTTAGAACATATTGCATCTTGCAGAAAGACTCATTGTTTTTGCTACTAACACTGAGATGTTGGTACATGCATCACTAATCTGTATGTATCTGATTATTACTAGTCATAATCTGTTGCACTTGGATCCTTGGCGCCTGTGTATGTCTATGAAGCCATCAGGTAGATTTCAATGATGTAAATGTCCATGTTTCTTCCTCAAATATAATACATTTTGAAAAATTGGTTGATTTTATTTTGTGTGTGTTTCTATATCACACAGAACATCCCAAACCATCTTATTTGAATATACACCCACTTCCCAAGTGGCACCCTCCCATAGCCTCCCTCCCCCCACTTGAGCCCTTATACTCTGATATCCCTGCTACTGACTCCTGTGTTGTCGGCACCCCAGCCATTCCCCACTACTTGCCCTTCTGGTGAATCTAGTCAGCCTATCTAGAGGTCTTTGTTTTAGGAGGGTCAGCTGTTCCCCTTCTAGCAGCAATCAGTTGTCAATACTCATTTAGATAAGATTGGGGTCTGCTGTTCATTTTCCCAGTTCTATGCTGGGTTACTATCTCGGAGTCCATTTGGCCATGCTGCCCTACAACTCAAAAGTATGTATCTCCTATCTGGCATTGTTGCTTGTTATGTAGCCTTTAGCTATGCATATGGACTCTTAAGTAATTATATAGACCACTTTAATCTTTGGTTATGTGTTCCTTTTCAATGTTTAAGGCCATACAGTTAGCCCAGGAAAACCAATTTATTTTTGCTTTTAAGGTCATTTGAGGGTCTGTTCCTCAGGGATCACATGGGCTTGGGAGGAGCCCCTGGCTCCTTTCTTTTACCAGATCCTCCTATGTGAAGATAAGTCAAAGGTCCTGCTCAACCATGGTTGGTTTCACTTGGAAGCATGAAGGAAGTGATTCCTCTGTGTTGACCCTCCTCTTTGTAGACTGGACACTGATTCAAGTCCATCTGGTGGGGTCTCCTCTGCCTCCTTGATCAAGAGGACAGGTGACCCACCACCACTACAGGACATTTTGGGAGATGCTCATAGTCCCCTGGAACTAGTTGACCTAGGAGGGCAAGGAGCAAAAACTGTCCTTTATGTCCCTCTGACCAAATGTATAGACCTCAAAGTATGTCTGTTAAAAATCCAAGAAGGTTAGTTGCACCATTCTGGTACTTTTAATTACTGTGTGTCATGTAGATAAATCTTGGGCAAAGACAAATTGTTCTCAGATAAACCTTACCTAGACATATATTTCTTGATCTGGTATGTATAATTTGTCAGTAGGTTGTAGGAGTAATATGATTCCCTCTGGTTTTCAAAACTAGCTAGGCATTATTTTTCTCTCTCATTGTCTCACCCCTCCATCATAGTTTTCCCACTAAGGTGCCCCCATTTCCCCCCTTTCTCCCTTAATAATATCCTTTTCCTAAAGTCCTGCCTCTCTTGAGCTCCTTCTTTCCCTTTATCCCCTAGGTTTCTTGTATACCCTTCCCTCCCCCCTCCCTTAGACTAACCCAATTTTTATCCATATCTCCCTTATTAAGGCCTGTTTCCTACTGTTCTTCTCTTTCAGGTTCTTTCTTTTCTTTTACCTCCCTGTTTCCTTTCCATTATCCTGGTTCCTGTAGTTATGTCTGGATACATACTCACTAATAATCATTTGGTTCTAGGATCCACATATGAGGGAGAACATGTCGATTTTTTTTTCTGAGTCTGTGTTACTTCACTTAGTATAACAGTTCCTAGTTCCATCCATTTACCTGAAAATTTCATGATTTCCTCTTTCTTTATAAACTCCATCATATAAATGAACCACGTTTTCATTAACCACTCGTCAATTGAAAGGCACTCAGGTTGCTTTCATATCTTAGCTTTGTGAAAAGAGAAGCAACAAACATGGATGTACAAGTGTCTCTGCGATAGG
>NW_008348089.1:1019500-1021585 GCF_000622305.1 Nannospalax galili
GATCTTAGCCAGTCTGACTGGGGTAAGATGGAATCTTAAAGTGGTTTTAATTTGCATTTCCCTTATTATTAATGATGTTGAACATCTTTTAAGATGCTTCATAGCCATCTTTACTTCTTCTTTTGAGAACTCTCTGTTCAGCTCCTTAGCCCTTCTTGTAATTGGGTTGCTTCTTGTCATGATTCTCTTGTTTTTTAGTTCATTATACATTCTGGATAGTAAACCTCTGTCAGATGCATCGCTGTTGAAGATTTTCTCCCATTCTGTGGGTTTTCTGTTTGTTTCCCTGGTTTCCTCCTTTGATGTACAGAAGCTTTTAAGTTTAATGATGTCTTATTTGTTAATTCTTGCCCTTGTTTCCTGAGCAATTGATGTCTGGTTTAGAAAATCCTTTCCTACACCTATATCTTGTAGGTTTTTCCCAATGTTTTCTTCTAATAGTTTCAGAGTTTCAGGCTTTACATTGAGGTCTTTGATCCATTTGGAATTGACTTTTGTGCAGGGTGAAAGATAGGGGTTTTCTTTCACTCTTCTACAGGTGGAGATCCAGTTTTGCCGACACCATTTGCTGAACATGCTGTCTTTCCTCAAGTGAATATTTTTGGCCCCTTTGTCAAATATCAGGTGGCTGAAATCATATTTACTCATATTTGGGACTTAAATTTTGTTCCATTGATCCATGGGTCTATTTGTGTGCCAGTACCATGTTGTTTTTATGACTAGAGCTCTGTAATACAGCTTAAATCTGGTATAGTAATCCCCCCGGCATTGCTCTTAGTGCTCAGGGTTGCTTTGGCCAGCTGAGGTCTTTTGTGCTTCCATATGAATCTTGGGATGGTTTTTTCTAATTCTGTGAAAAATGTCATGGGATTTTGATTGGCATTGCATTGAATCTATAAATGACTTTTGGTAGGATGGTCAATTTCACAATATTAATTTTTCCAATCCATGAGCATGGGAGATCCTTCCATCTTCTGATGTCTTCCTCAATCTCTTTCTTTAAAGATTTAAAATTTTCATTGTAGAGCTCTTTAATGTCTTTGGTCAGGTAGAGGTCTTTAACGTCTTTTGTCAGGTTTATTCTGAGATATTTTTTTTTCCAGCTATTGTGTAGGGGAGTGTTTCCATGTGCTCTTTCTCTGATTGCTTTTTATTCATATATAGAAAGGCTACGACTTTTTTAGGTTAATTTTGTAACCTGCAACTTTACTGAACTAGTTAAAAATTTCTAGGAGTTTTCTGGTGGAATTTTTGGCATCTCTTAGATATAATATCATATCATCTGCAAAAAGGGATAATTTGATCTCTTCTTTTCCCATTATTACTCCTTTAACTTTCCTGCCCTTGTCTTATTGCTCTTGCAAGGGTTTCAAGCACTATGTTAAAGAGAAATGAAGACAGTAGACTGCCCTGTCTGGTTTCTGATTTCATTGGATTTTCTCCACTTACAATGATGTTGGCTGTGGATTTGTAATATATGGCTTTAATTATGTTGAGGTATTTTCCCTCTAGTCCCATCTTCTCTAGGACTTTCAACATAAATGCATGTTGAATTTTGTCAAAGGCCTTCTCTGCATCTATTGAGATGACGATGTTGTTCTTGTCTTTGAGCCCATTTATATGATTTATATTGTTTATTGACTTATGTATATTGAACTATCCCTGCATCTCTGGGATAAAGCCAACTTGATCATGGTGGATGATCTTTTTGATGTGTGTCTGTATGTGGTTTGCAAGTATCTTGTTTAGAATTTTTGCATCTATATTCATTAATGATATGGGTCTGGTATGGGTCTGTTGTCATTTAAAACTGGGAATACTTTGGTCCAGGCTCTTCTGGCTTTCATAGTTTGCACTGAAAAGTCAGCTGTAATCCTAATGGGTTTTCCTTTATATGTGACTTGTTTCTCTTTTGCAGCTTTAAGTATTGTCTCTTTGTTTTGTACATTTAGTGTTTTTACTCTGATGAGCCATGGACAGTTTCTTTTCTGGTCCTGTCTGTTTGCTGTTCTATATGCTTCTTTTATTTGTATGGGCATGTCTTTCTTTAATTTTGGGAAATTTTCTTCCACGATTCTGTTGAAG
>NW_008348089.1:1021656-1043593 GCF_000622305.1 Nannospalax galili
TGGTGTCACACAATTCCTGCATATTCCATTCTTGTGATTTCTTAAATTTTTCATAATCTTTGCTTGAGTGGCCTAGTTCGTCCACTTTATCTTCCAGTCTTCATACTCTGTTTTCCATTTCATTCATCCTACTGGTGAAGCTTTCTCCTGTCCTTTCTAATATCTTACTGCTTCATCTTCTTTCTTCATTTCAGCCTGAGTATTCTTCAATATTTCTAACTCTTTTCTGAATTCATTCAGAAGTTTATCCCTATTTTCCTTCAGTTCTTTGATTTCTTTGTGTGTTCTTTAAATTCACTGAATTCTTTCATCATGTTTATAATTGTTCATTTGAGTTCCATGTCTCACATTATCTGTAAGGGGTTCTCACTGTACTCCTCTCATTATTTTTTCTCTGTGATTTTGACATGTGAATTTCCTTTGTAGTTTCTGATTTTTGTATGAGACTCAAGCCTTCAAGTTTTGGTCTGCTTCTTTTTTTGGACTTTATGTGTCTTTGTGGTTTGGTTTTTGGGCATGAAAAGCTGGTTCTTCTAAGCTTCCAGTTCTCTCTTTTGATTTTTATATTAGAGTGGCCAGATTGCTTTTGACCTCAGGAATTCCTCCAGAGGCCCAAGTCAGATGAGGATCAGACGCTCTCAGGTTTTTTCCTAAGGTCTGGATCCCTCCAGGAACAATTTTGGCCTCATGAATTTGGGGGTTGGACTGGCCTGGGAGCCTGGCCCAAGAAAGATGCTGGTCTAGGGCAGCTGTTGGCCATGCCACCCAGAGATGTAAAGGAAGATGGGGGCAGGAGGCTGCCCTAAGGGGCCCTGGCGACTGCACCAAGGAGCTGGATTGGTCTGGATACAAGGGACCAGGAAGAGGAAAGTTCAGTTCTGGCGTCCAGTAAGGAGGCTGCCAGGTTGTGCACACCCAGGGAGGCAGAGGGAGGTGAGGGTGGGGCCAGGCCCATAGCGCCCCTGGGGACCCGAGAAGAAACTGAGTTGTTCTGGATGCAAAGGATCAGGCATCAGTGGTGTTTCCTCAGGTATCTGGGGCACCAAGACAAGGAATGGGACAGGACCCAGGCTAGGAGGAGGTCTGTGGGTCCTGGAGGCCAGGGAAGCAGAGGGAGGTGAGGGTGAGGCAAGGCCCAGAGTGCTCCTGGGGACCTGAGAAGCAACTGAGTTGCTCTGGATGTGAAGGATCAGGAAGCAGTGGTGGTTCCTCAGGTGTCTTTGGTGCCAAGACAAGGAATAGGACTGGACCCAGGCTAGGAGGAGGCCTGTGGGTCCTGCAGGCCCAGGGAAGCAGAGGACTTTTTTTTTTTTTTAATCTTTTGATTTTGTGTCAAATCCAAAAATTAATTTTACGATCTATGTCAAGAAATTTTGTTTTTCTCATTTTCTTCCAATGGCTTTACAGTTTGGATGTTAAATTTATGTCTTTCATCCGTTATGTATGTATTTTTTTATGTGTTGGGAATCATTTTTTGTGATCAGAGCAAGTAGGTGAATTCCAGCTTGAGAGGAAGGTACCTTGTGTTTGGGATAAAAACCTATCAAACATCCGGGTTGAGTTTACCTGTTTGATCTGAATGACAGAACACACTCTTTTGCAAAAGTAAAAGCTACATTGTCCTTGCCAACAACTTTCTCTTTGTCTAAAGTTAGATCTTTATGCCTTATTGGGAGGTCCTTGGACCTCAGATTTTCTTTCTATTTTTTTTGAGACAGGGTCTCCTTGTAGCCCCAACTGGCCAGGGGCTTACTACATAGACCATAGATCAGAGATCCTTCTGCCTCTGCCTCCTGAGTGCTAGGATTAAAGGCATCCTCCACCACACCTGGCTCAGATTTTATTTCTAATATTAGTTTTTGATTATTAATAGAATTATCCTTGTTGCCACCTGAAAACTCTAATATACCAGTGCTTTGAGGTGAGGGCTTAACTGACCTTTTCTATTATTCTTTGTCTTCTTTGAAAAGTAATAGTAAAAATATTCATTTTTTTTTTTTTTTAACAAGATCAGATTCGCAGCTCTTGTGACTCATGTGGAGCAAAGATTGTTGAATGAGACCAAGGCAAAGAAGGTTAAAAAATTTTCTAGTTTAGGGACAATAATAGGTCTATTAAGTAAAAGAAATTAAATTTAAATAGAAGTCCCACATGTTTAAAGGACTTCCAGAGAAGACTATTACAAATGGCTAACAGCACTTCAGTTCAAAGCACCAAAGATTATTTTTCGAAGTTCATAATGTAAGCCAGTCTTCTCTGTCCAGAGTCTGTTTTTTTGGCTAATGAGATAATTAAAATGTCATCCAAAATGGTTATATTTCAATTACAGCCATACTCTATGCAATTAAAAAGGCCTCACAGGAAAATAAACTTGTTATTATTGTTACAAGGGAAATTTTATTCGTGAGGAATGTTTGATTTCACTTGATTGAGGTGATGCACTAATGCCAGATTAATTCTCATCAATCAAACAGGAACCTAGAAAGTGAAATCTCAAAAACTTCACAAAATTTTCAGCCTGAAGGAAAACAGATAAGGGCTCATTCTATTGATTTAATGATCTTAGACTAGTAATTACCATACAATAGGTGAGTGAACAGGACCATTTGGCAGACTGCAGGAGTTTAATGTCTGTGAAATGGCCTTTTCTTAAATTTATTAGCACATCAGTAGTACTGGTTGCCTCATCTTCACTCTCATTAAATCTCCAGATTACCCTGTCTTCTTCATCAGTGGATTCGTATATAATATCCATTACATAGTTAATTAATACACATAATGCAGGAAGAGAAATATGAAATAAAAATATGTGTATCTTAATGCAAACTGGAGTTTTTATTTCTAACACAATACAGTCATGACGCGTGCATCAGAAAAATTATGTGGTAAATTATTTTACAAAATAAGTGGGAAACTCATAAGCAACTATGTTTTCTCCATGGTTTAGGTGTAAACCTAGGAGCTGTCCTGGATTCTTCCCCTTCCTTCATGTCTGACATTTAATTCATCAAATCTGTTCACTGCTTTAAAATTGACCTCTTCAGATCACTTCTTGTAGAGCTGGGTTCCCGGTGGCCTGTAAGGCTTCTTTGATCTGCTGTTTGAATTCTCAGGCTTCATTTCATCATCTCTAGCTTCACTGGCTCCTTCTTGCCAGCCTCGGGGTCTTGAGCTTGGTGTTTTCCTGCCTGTAATCTTGTTTCCCCAGGTCTCTCCATGCCCATGATTTAGCTTAATTCAGGACAGTCTGGTTTCTGGAATATGCCAGGCAGTCTCCCAAATGAAGTGCTTTCTACTGCCATGTTGAGAACTTTCTGACCCAGAAATTCAGATGTGAACGGCGTGATCGCCATGGCTGATTCCATCCACCTTAGCGGTGCCAGCTTTCTCCTTTTCTAGCACCAAGATCTGTGTCATCTTGTAGTTTGCACTGTAAAATGTGTCGCGTTTAGTATACTATAGAACTTAGTTATTATCTTTATTCTTTACTTTTTACTTTCCTCTGCAAGCTCCATAAGGCAAGAATTTGTTGGCATCCTTTGTTTGTTTGTTCATTTGAATTTAAAGGTCCAGGTAAGTGAAGTTTTTCAAAACAAAAGAAATTATGTGTTTATCTTTGGAGCCCTGTAGAAATCCTTTGAACATTTTATTGGCATATGTTTTAAATAGTCTCATTGCAAAGGCACTTCCTTTGTTTATTTCTAGCCCGTGACTTCTGTCCTTTTAAGCTGGCAGCTGACCTTTATCTTTTCTTCAAGTGAAGAAAACAAGAGATACTCTAAATTAACCCCAAATTTCTGACTTGACAGTGCTGAGAGAGAGAGAGAGAGAGAGAGAGAGAGAGAGAGAGAGAGAGAGCTAATAAAATAGTAGCAAAAAGGAGACATCTGGGGGCTGGTTAATTGAGTCCTTTTTTGAAACTGTTCAAGATGTTAATCTGCTGTAGGAGTTAAGAAGGAAGAGTGAGGAGGACACGGAGACATCTTTTATTGCTTCTTTTTCTGTATTCTAGGACTATTTGTTACTGAATAATTGTTAAAGTGTGTTGACATTAAATGGTCCAGTCTAGTCATCAGAATGGGTACAGACCACTGATGTCTTTAAGCCTGGAAACAGAGATACATAATTGGGGAAATCTTATACCATTTCTTAAGCTACTTTTTCATAAAAACAACTTGAAAGAAACCATTATGGATTTTTAAATTCATGAAATTGTTTTAAGTTATACAACATGGAACAGTTTTTCTTGACTTCATCTCTAGAGAAAGGAAATAAAGTTTACATTTTACAATAAGCATGACTCCACTTTTGTTCACTGGTATCTGTTGCAGTAGTTCTACAAACTCTACAAATTGCTACTCTTTAAAGATTGTGAGTGATACAGTGCATTTCTCCTTTGTTTAGCAAGACAGATTTATTGACTTCTGTCCAAGACCAATTTTCTGTCTTTACTAGAAACAGAAAACACATTGTAGCTAAGAAACAGATGAAAGCTAATGCTGAGATTTGTAGCTGGGTGCTCAAAGACTACTATAGTCTTCATCTGTATTAGTTTACGTTTTTTAAAGAAAGCATTAGGCAATTATAATATTCATCTGATCGTTTTCTACTGATGGATTTACTATCTTTCAGAAAAGCAATTGAACAAAAATAAATAGGAAACAGTTTACTGATAAGGTGTGGTAGTAGGGACATATTAGAATGTCAGTGAAAGGGAAATTCTTGTGCATTGTTAAACTACTAATTTTGTCACATAAAACCTTAATTTTAGTCACCTTCTATTTTCATGAGGTGAAAAAAATCCATTCAATTGAGAGATGAAATTTGAAAGCCAAATTGGACCCTGTGAAAATCAGATCCAAATGTTTGCATCAATTTGCCTCTGTGTGTTTTGGGAGAACTTTAGAAGAATAGTTTCAGTTACATGAGGTCCGTTTTCCTTCCATCCTCATGACCTTGGATCCTACAGGGACCCCTGAAGAAGACAGAACTAGGTCGGTGCAGGTGTCAGCATAAGATCAAAGGACAACTGGTCATTTTCAAAGGATAAAACAGAAAACAATTTGTGATCAAGCATCCAAGTGCTTGATACTGAACCTACTTCAAAGGAAAGCCTTTTGTGAATTTGTAATTCATATTTGCTAAACAACAACGAAAACGCTGTATATTAAAAGCCATCAATTATCTATTGGGGCTTATGCGTTATGTTGGGAGTCACTCTTGTGCTTAAGGAGAGTCATGATGACATCCGTTTTCCAGAGACATAGCTTCTTTATATTACCTGCTGGAGAGGGCTATCTGTGGGCAGATAAAGTTGAACTAAATGCTGTTTTGAGCTTTAGAAGGGAAGTTGATGCTATGCAATTAATGAAATCAGTGAACAATACCTTAACCCCAGATAACCTTAAAGAAGACAAAAGAAGGCAGTCCTTCAGTGGGCACACCACACAGCAATTTGACTTAATGTGGAGGAGAGGAGGAAAGGATCTTTTCTGACAGCAGAGGACCTAGGCTTGGGAGGGGAGATTCTACTGGGGGAGCATACACATCCTCCCAGTGGAGGGAGGAAGCCAGAAAGAAGGGCTTGCTGGGGAGGAGGAAGGAGAGGATCAAGCTGGAGAGGATGGCAGAAGTATCATACTTTAAACTAAAATTTTATTTTAGTCTTTTCTTCAATTAAAAGTGGTGAAGGAAAACCTGTCACATTAGTGTTTGCACTTTTCAGAGCAAGCACAATATAAATCACCACAATTAACTTGAAAAACTATAAATTTCAACTACTATAATTAAAACAATTTATAGCAATATTAACTTCAGCTTGTGTGCGTGATATATGCACTTGCAGAATATTTATAGACGGAAAGGTCTCTTATGTGGTTTGAGAAGCTTGTTTTTCTTTTTCCTGTTTATTATAATTAGCACAATTTGAAGTGGAAATTCATCTTTATTTTTATTTTTTTACTATTATGATTGTGTGTGTGTGTTTGTGTGTGTGCATGTGAATGTGGGTGTGTGGGTGTGAATGTGGTATATAGGTGCCACGGTGCACATGTGGAGGTCAGATGACAACTGTTTGGAGCCTGTTCTCTCCTTCCACCTTGCTTCTGAGGGAGTTTTGGCTGTGCTCTGTACTCCAGGCTGGCTACACTACATACTTCTGAGCAATTTTCCTCTGCCTCTCATTCAACTGAAGGAGTGCTGGGATTACAGATGCCTTCCACCCAATCCAGCTTCTTTCATGGGCTCTGGGGTTTGAACTCAGGTGTTCATGTTTTACCCATGAGGCATCTTGCCAGTCCACATTCTTAGTTTTAAATGTTAGTGATGTTTTTAGATAATTGGCATAATGTCGGGAGCTGGAGAAACAACATTCATTACCAAAAAATATAATATAGCTCTACAAACAGTTGACTTAAGCAGGAAATTCTGCCTTCACTAGTAACCTTGGGAAAGAATTTATGGCAAGGTTATCTTTCTCTTCCCCTTGCAAACAGTTCTCGGAAAAGATAAGTCATGCAGTAATCTCTTGGAACACCTGGTGGTCAGTCACATTGCTGAATTGCTCAGTCCCCCTCCCGTACCCATAAAAATGCTGTAACCTTTGACCAACTTCTTCAACCCCTTCTAAATACAAACTGTATATAAGAAAAGATTGCAATACAATAAAGCGACCCTTGACAAGTGGACTTGCTTGGGCTCCATCTCCTCTTTCTCGCCTGTTTTTCCTTTCAGGGAGTGGTCCCCCTCGAGCTTTACCTGTACAGGGTCCCCGCAGGTGGGGGCAGCATAATGGAATAAAAAGAAATGATTTAAAGTTCTTAATGTATAATTATTTTAATAATTATAATAAGTGTACTTATTTTCCATGTCCTGCTATGAAGATCCCACCACCAAATGCTTTATATGTAAGAAAGGTAAAGACTGTCTCAAAGTCCTAGGGTCCTATAGTGAATATAGCATAAAAAGGTACAGAGTTTTATTTTTCAAGTTTCAAACTATTTAATATCAAACAACCTCAAAACATTACAAATATTTTTGTTAATATATAATTTTTCTTTCCAAATTATTGAACACGTTCTAGTAACTCAGTTACTTTTTTGGAAGTTCAGTGTTTGCACATATATACTGCTCTCTACAGACAATTTTTTTCTCATTCAGCATCATGTCTAAAATGCCTAGCCTGTAGCACAGAACTTTATTAAATTCTTATTTAACTTAGTAAATGTACAATAATTAAGTCATGGCTGTGTGGAAGTTGGAGAGATGGCTCAGTGGCTAAGAGCACTTGCTGCTCCAGCAGAGGACCTGGATTTGGTTCCTGGCACCCATATGGTGGCTCATAACCATTTGTAACTGCAGTTTCAGGGGATCTGACACCTTTTTTTGGCCTCCATAGGCATTGCACATACATTGTATGTGTATACATAAGCAGGCAAAATACTCATATACAAAAAATAAAAATAAATACCTTTTGAAAAAAGGTTGAATAAGGCATGCTATATGTATACTGGGAATGGTATCAGAACAATAATCTATGTATTTAATCTTTACTATTCATGTTTTTGTTAACTTGTTTCTGTCCTTTTTCTACAGAAAGCTGATGTAAGTTAATATTCCATTAGCTCTGTAGGCATGATATAATAGCCTATTTGTTGTGGTGTTATTATTTTTTTAAATTATTTATTTAATAACCACATGAATAGAAGCATTTCATTACAGCATTAACATATTCAATAACAATTTCCAGAGCAAAGACGCATCTCTCTCAAAATTGGCTGTAAATTTTTAGGTTCATAGTTGAATTAATACAGTTATACAATACTTTATACTGACTTTAATATTGTGGTGTTATTATTATAAACGCATGTTGATAAGCCCTGACTGTTTAGTTTTTCCAGCACAATATCCAGCTTCTTAGAGTGAATAAACATGGCTTTTCCCTTAAAGCCATAGCTAATCCAACCCTTGTATATTTATTGTATAAACCTCTAGGATCTTGTTTTCTCCTTCACACTTATAAAGCCCTTTGGAACTCATGTTAAAGCCCTTTTTCCAAAACTTTCTGCAGCTAAATGATTCTGATGTTGATATAGAAAGATGATAGATCACTGTCTGTCTTAGAGTTCCACTGCCTCTTAAAGTTCAGTATGCACTTCATTTCCCCTGTAGTACCACCGTATGCTGTCTCAACTGAGACATAATTGCTGTGATTGCCCCCACATCAAAATTTGTACCTGATATTCCATTTTCATCATAAAATCACTTCTATCTTTTTTTTTCTTGTTTGTTCTTTCTATATGTAAATATCAAGAAGTCCTCTTCATTCCTGACTCCATATTTCCCTTTCCAGTCCTCTCTTGGTCTTCTTTTTGTCTCCAGGAAGCCTAATCCAACTATCAATAATTGAAACTGTTCTCACTGGAGCATCTACCACTCATACATTATGATCTTCCACAGAAACACTGTAAGTTTTACAGTTTGTCCAGTAAGTCCCACTCCTCATCGTGGTGTCAAAACTTCATCTTGTGCCTTTGCTTGTAATCTCAAATGATTCCCTTTCAATGATCAGTTTTTACTCCTTTATTTCCTTCCTACAAAAATCTTTTTCATATATCTTTCGTGTGTGTGTGTGTGTGTGTGTGTGTGTGTGTGTGTGTGTTTCCCCTAAAATATCTGTTTTGGGTTAGTCTCATTTATTTCTCTCCAAGTTCCCTTTGTTTTGCCCTTTAGCTGACATTCTGATCCATTTTTCACTCATTGAAGTTGTTACAGATTTCCAGTCATGATTGATATCACTTCAGGAGATACCTGGCCTTGACATTGATGTGACAATAACTGTATCCTGGCTTATTCTCTGAGGTCCACATCTTGCCTCTGGAGTGTTTCATCTTTATTCACATGCCATCTACTTATTCAAACTGTGTTTTTCTCAAGCCAAACTTCACCCAGCTTTATTAAAGATATTTTTCATAAATAGTCATGGTTTTTCATCCAGAACATGGACAGACATTAACAGTATGCAAGTTATTGCACATTCCCCTTTTGTATGGATTACCAATTTCAGAGAGGCACTATTAAACTCAAGGATGTGTTCATCTGCTGCTTTCAATGGGGGAAGTTTAGAGTGAGGCCTGACATTTCGCATTAAGTGCTTTGTTTAACAGCTTTTCACAAGCTGACGCTGACTTTCAGGAAGTGAAACGAAAACAGCATACACATAAAATAAAAAGAGAATGAGAAAATGACAAGGAATAAGATAATATACAACAGACTGTCTGTTAAAATATAAAAATGAAAGTTAAGTATCAAGATAGCTTTAGAAATTTTTTGAAAGACATAAACTTGTGATCCACATTTAAGTTATTATTTATTTCCTGATTTAAGTATTCTCAGGGCTGGAGAGATTACTCTGTGATTAAGAGCACTGACTGTTCTACAGGACCTTGGTTCTGTTCCCAGCACCCACACGGTGGCTAACAACCATCCTAAACGCTAATTCCAGGGGATCCAACGCCCTCTTTTGGCCTCTTTAGCCATTGCACACATGAATGCACTTATATACATGAAGGCAAAACACTCATACACATAAAATTAAAATAAACATAAATAAAATATATTTTAAAAAGTATTCTCTTTCCTTCTGTGTTCAACATTGACTATGAATCATAAAACTTTCCTGTCTACTCATCAGCCTATGCTGACCTATGCACGATTTTTCCTTTGTGGACTGGGGCAAAAGCTAATTGGAGCTCATCTATTCTAGGCCAGGGTTTTTGGTCCAATCATAAGTCCTCAACTTTCTATTTGGAATGTGGTCTTAAACCAGTCTCCGTGCTTTTCTCACTTCAAACAAAACCCAGGGATTAGGTTTACAAAGGCACTAATGCCACTTCGTGTTGTGATGGTTCCATTTGGGTCTGTAATTCCAACATCAATTACTTCCTTGTCAAACTTGGCCTTCATTTGAAACAGCAGTCATCACTACTACTTCCTTAAATAATTTTGTGATTCTTTTCTTCCCTGTCTCTTTTCAACTGATGTCCCCTTCAGTGATCAAAAAGAAGTCTCACGTGAATGTTTACTTACATTCAGTGAAGCTCAGACACTGTTCCAGGAAGGACTTGATTTTGAAAATAGAGCCGAAATATCCTTGATGGGATAAGTGATTGAAAAGGCCAGGGCCTGGAAGGCTGCTGGGGCTAGGAAGGAGTCTTCGGTGCTGCCTTATCGTTCAACTTCATTGCAGGAGATGAACTTCTGAGGACCACAGATCAGAAATGGCTGGGTGACAGTGGGAGAGAGAAGCCAGTGGGGTGAAGGAAAATGAAGAGGGGGAAGCTTCAGAGGTGGAGAGAGGAGGCCCTTGGCCTCTGAGTTAAGTTCAGCATTGAAGTTTCTTTCCTGGAAGTCATGACTTTCTCAAATATGCCTCTCAAGGTTCTTTGTATATGTTTTTGCATGTTTCAAGGAGACACTCTGTCTTAGCTTTTTTTCTTCTTCAAGATTAAATTACATCTGTATACTTGCCTAGGGCATTTTTATCTACCATATAAATAATTTCAGGAGGTGTAATATATATTAGTCAAATTAAATTAGGCTGTGAGAGACTCATAGCAAGCAAGATACAAGTGTCTCAACTACCAGTTTGATCTTTATTGAACTGACTCAGTTTCCTTAATATTATAGTTCATTGGAAATGAAAAAGCCTTCAGGCCCAATTGATTGAATTCATCATAAAATATATTACTGCACTGTGCTAACAAAGAATCTTCTGGGAATTGGCCCAGAAATGTGAAGAGCAAGGGGGGCAGAATGGAAGCACAGCTCACCCCAAGATTTGGAGTCTAATTCTCTAGGTTTGAATCTTTCCCGAGCTAGTTAATAGCTATGTGAATTTCAGCGAGTCCCATGATCACTACTGCACTCATTTTTCTCATTTGAAGAATTCAGTTAATAATAGTAAGTATCTCATGGGGTTCATTTGAGCGGCAAGTGAGATGTGAGCCAAATGCTGAGCCAGGAGCCTGGCCCATGGAAACAGTAGGGCTTATATTAAGAGCTTGCAGGAAGCCCTTTCCTATTTATCACATGCAATACCTCTACTACTTCTTGAAGACAATAGTGCCATCCCTTGGCATTACTAAAATATTTAATTGAACAGAGACTTGATTTCATTAAAATCCCCAAGTTCTTTGTTTGTGCGAAGGTCTCCACCTAAAATTGCTATTCTCTTGATTTATCAAAACTCTCTTGCAAAGACTTGATATAAGATAGAGGCAAACTTTCTTTTTTGTTCTTAGGACACTGAGAACAACACCCTAATCCCGTATGTGTACAGCCTACCAGAAGTGCAATGCCAGCAGAAACTGCGACTACTTGACTTAAAAACAATAGTGATATAACTTACCAGCTTAACTACTGACCTCTAATAAGCGTTAGGTACAAATGTTTTTATGCTTTCCAGTCTTCTCTTAAATTTTGACTATACATATTCAATGTTCACATTCCTTCAGTTCAAAAATATTCTTCTCCTGATTCAGAGTAACTCAGTTACAAGATCTTCCATAAGTGTCAGATGATGGGTGAGTAAATTTGAAGGAATACCTACTGTGTCCCATGCACCATACCAGGGGTTTTATGTGAAGTCTTAATCTGCAGAAGAAACCTTCTTGGTATTTAGTGTTAAATCAGTTTCTAAGATAAGCGTATGTTATTCCACTTAGTACTGATCCAGAGTATTCCTTGCCACAAGGTTAAGGCATAATTTAAGCTGTGCTACCTGGTGGCCATCCAGTAGTCTGATGATTTTAAACTACTCTGTGTAAGTCTTAAAATGAATTTTAAAATGTTTCATGTGGTAGATCATCCAGATGGCTTGATTCACTGGCTTTTCCACCAGACTAATTTCATTTCTTCAGACATCGAATTCCATTTGGCCTAATATGATGTAGTTTGTAGATTTCTTGCTAGAGAAATGAAATGATTGTCCCTAAATGCCAGTATTTAAGGAGTTTAACCATCCTTTCATATTGTACAGAATATTGAGTCAGGCCTAAGTCTAGTTGGCTCCACGAATGTAAGAATATTTATCCTTTACTATGTACACTTTGCTTGGCATCTAAGTATTCATAAATGCTTTCTTTTATCAGACCAGCTATTGGCAATGAAACATTGTCAATAAAGTAAAGGCAATGAAGCTTTGCAAGCTAAAAACGTACAACATGCATGACTGATTTGGTTCCTCAGGCTTTATCTGCTTCAAAAAAGTGGGGATAGAGCAGAAAAGTGAAAAACTTAAACAAGTGTGCAACTGAAATGTATTCATCAGCTTTCCATCACTGTGACAAAATACCTGAGGTACTCAATATAAAATGGAGAATGGTTTGCTCTGCTAACAGTTTTAGGGATTCTAGTCTATGGTGTCTTCACCTTGTTACTTTGGGTCTGTGGCAGTGCAAACCCAAATGGCAGAGGGTGCGTGGATGGGCAGCTAGGAAGCAAAGAGAGTAAGAGAAGGGGCAGAGGGATCAAAGTCCCAATATTTTCTTCAAAGGCAAGGTGACCAACTTCCTTCCATGAGGTTCTTTGTATGAATATTTATTTTATTCTTAATTGTATACTATCAAAACAATACACAATAAAAATCTCTTCAGGTATGTGTGAAGAGCACGAACCCTCAAATATCTTCACTTTGTCCTTAGACTTTGTATGTTGCCTTATAGCAAAAGTCACTATGGGATATGGTTAAATTAATGATCTTGAGGTAAGGAGATGATCTGGATTATCCGAGGGCTTTCAGTTCAACTCCAAGGGTCCTTGTAAGAGGAAGTCAGGGGTATGAGTATCAGAGACAGGAGAACGACCAGGAGCTAAGGCTCTCAGGGGCCTCTATAAACTAGGAAAGGAGAGGAATGGATTTCTACCCATAATCTGCTGTCACTTACTTACTTGACTTTAGTTCCATAAACTCATCAGTTGTTATCATCGTCACTGACTACACAAATTGAATTGACTCTATTCTTCCTTTAGTTTATTTTGTAGCATTTACTATTTTATCTTTTTTTTTTTTTAAACTTACTTTACCTTACTGTAGATGTTCTTTTTGTGTTTTGGTTATCAAATCTCCCTTTTAGACATTTATTTTGCTACCTTTTTGTGTTTTAAGTTTATGGCATATTTCATAATTTCTTGATAAAATTTATCAATATTTACCTTCATTATTTCTAGATTTTAGTCTTAGTAAGAAAAGCTTCCCTCTGACAACTTCCATGGGCTGCTGAGTAGAATGCATATTCTTTGGTGCTTGGGTCAATCATTCTGTAGTTCTCTGTTAGGTCTATTTGATGGATGATATTTAATTCAGATATTTCTGTTTATTCTTTGTTCAGTTGACTTGTCTATTGGATAGAGTGGGTTATTGAAGTCACCTATTATTACTGAGTTGGGGTTAATCCATGTTTTGAAGTTCTGTAGTACTATTTTTATGAAATTGGGTGCACTAGAGTTTGATGCATATATATTCATGATTGTTAGGTCTTCTTGGTCAGTTGTTCCCTTGATCTGAATGAAGTGATATTCTTTATCTCTTTTGATTAATTTTAATTTGAAGTCTAGTTTGTCAGATGTTAGAATCACAATACATGCTTGTTTCTTAGTGCCATTTGTTTGGAATATGTTTTTCTTTCCTTAAACCCTAAAGTAGTGTCTATACTTGAAGGTAAAATAAGTATTTTGTAGGCAATAAGAAGATGAATTTTTTCTCTTAATTCAACTAGCCTGTGTCTTTTGACTGAGTTGAAGCCAGTGATATTTAAAGTTATTATTGAAAGATATGTATTGGTTATTGTCATTTTATTTTCTGTTTGTATTCTTACTCCCATGTTGTGTCTCTGTAATTATATCTCCATTTGTTCTTTCTGTAGCATCTTGGGTATGGTCATTCCTTTCTTCAGTCCTTTGTGTTGCTTCAAGCATTCACTGTAGGGCTGGTTTTGTACATATGAATTCTGTCAGCCTATTTGTATTATGGAAGGGGTTTCTTTCTACGATAGACATTTTTGCTGGATACAGTATCCTGGGATGGCATCCACGATCATTTAGAATTCAGAATACTTTGCTCCAACCTTTTCTGTTTGCTCTTGAAGAGGACTCAGGTTCTATTTCCAACACCCACATGGCAGCTGACAACCTTCCGTAACTGCATTTCCAAGGTATTCAATGTCCTTTTCTAACCTCCATAGGCATTGCATGACAGGGTGCTCTTGTATACATGCAAAGCATTCATACACATAAAATAAAAATTAATTAATTAATTTAAAAAAGTTAGAACTGGATTGGTAAAATCATGGGCTTTCAGCACAAACTGTGTGTGGTTCAAAATTTATCTAATGAAATTCATGCAACTGCTATCAGTGTATGAACTTTCTTCAGTAAAATTTTAAATCCTAGCTAGTAAGAATTCACTGTATATCTATAGATTTATTGAACCAAAACCTGGCTCCTTCCTTATTGGTAGCGTTTGTTGTCTTTGGTTGGTGCCAGGGTCTTGCTATGCTTTCTGTGATTAACCTTAGGGTTATTAATTCAGAAATCAAGTTCTCTGCATCGTTAATTGACTCTAGAGAACAAAGGAAGTGCAGCTTCTTTGAGGTTGGGAGAAAGCATGCAGTTTCAGCCATAAACCACTTAAGATGCAGCAGAGACCTGTTTCCCCGAATTAAACGTCTCACCCACAAGTATATGAATTGTTTGGTGACAACCTGTTGTGGTGGAATTCTTGACCTTGTTTTATTCTAATTTTGCTTAGTGTTCTCTAATGATCAGTTGAAAGAGATCTGTGACTACTGACAAAGCCAATGTGGCAGGAAATGGTTTTCTTGGCACCAAGAGAGCTGGGGAACTGAACTTGTTCACTGCTAATCTTCAAACTTTGGCTTTTGGTGTTAGTAAATAGCCCCCTTCTGTGTGTTTAAGGTACAATATTTTTGGTACAGTTCAATCAGAACATTTTTACTTGATGATGTCCTTGCAGTATTTTTTAAAGCTTCATTTGCAAGATAAAAATCTCTTTTCATGAGCCCAAGCAAACTAAATGTTGTGAAGGGAAACAACATTCTTGAATTTCTTTATCTGACTTTTTTTTTTATTTAAATAGAATGGTCTGTTTTGCAGAACAGGGGGTTTTTGTGCTATGTCAGATGGTGTTGCATGTGGCAGAATAGGCCCCATTCACATTTTCTGCAGGACAATTTGCAAAGGCTCTGAGCTGTGGGAACCTTTTTTTAAATAAGAGAGTCTGCAGGGGTAGGCAGAGGACTTTACAACACCTGTAGCAAGATGCTATCTGTTTCAGGATCAGGTCTGATTTTATACTTTGTGTCTTCCCCCACCCCCCAAGCATTAAGGGTCCCTCAGATGGTATATATCAAGTGAGCTTGAGGAGGTTACTAGTTTAACTCTAGTCAGTCCGACCACTCCCTTGTGAGACTTCAGTGCCCTTGTTATGATGATGTCCATTTTATTAGGGCATACAGCTCAATAGCCAACTAGTAAAGACTTTTCTTTTCTACTATGAAAAAAAATCTTTCTGCATGCCTTCTTTTCTGAGGAAGAAAGTACCAGTAAATTGATACGCATTCCCTTTACAAGCCTAGCAGTGGATCTGGAATAACAGAAGTAGGTTTTCCACTTTAAATAGCCTAAGTGAATGTCTAATCTTTTCCTGGGCCTGGTAGTACATGCCGCGGCCTGGGACTGTTAACTACTGTGTTTCTCAGCCCCGGCTCTCTCCAGTCCTCTTTCAATCTCCTTTCCCTGCTTCTATTTTTAACTGAGAGCAGTTGGGTCTGCAGAGATACGTACAGTAGTAGTGCTATGTGGCTCAAGGCAAAGAATGTTGTCTAGATTTCACAAAGGGCCACAATTCCCAAAACACACAAGATACAGCAGAGGATGGGGAAAGCAAATGTGACATCAAAGAAAACTGGTGACTATAGACACCACTGAAAAGACCAATGCTGTCATAGCTTGATAAAGAAATAACAGTGCTGAATACTAAAATATAGAGCCTTGTATGAAAGCGGGGGAACCATACACGAAGTAGACGAACTGAATAAAAGTATTGATCTTTAAACTGCACAAGTCATGGTAATTAAATTAGGTCAGTCTGGTTACAGTGTTGCAGAAAAAGGCTGTAACTAATTTCAAAAGGAACAGAAAACGCCTAAAAAAGAAAACAGAGTGACAGATCCTTTCTTTTGGATTTTTTTTTTAACCAACCAAGGCAACCCAACATCAAAAACTGGGACAAGAAAATGTGATTTAACAGGAAATTTGTCTCATCATAATATTTATCTTTGTACATATATTTGGGATCATCTGAGAAGCATGAGAAAATACTATTTGTGCTGTGTGAAAGGCAAAAGTACACATATGAGGTTGGCCATTTAAAGGAATCTAGTGGGTAAAAAAACTCTCAAGTGGTTTATGGGTCACAAATGCTACCATCATGCTAATATAATGGCTTTCTCTGAGCCAGCTTTCTTTCAATTGTTCAACGTAAGCACCAATAATGTTATAGAAAAAGGGCTAGCCTTACTACACTCCACTTGCTGATACCTGTTCAAACGGCTCTTTAACATAATTTCAAATGTTTACTACGAAGATAAGTGTGCCAAATTATAAAGTACATTTGGGAAAAAAGGAAGCAAGTGAAAATAACAAAGGAATGCAGCTTTCATTTTTAAAAGAATGTTTAAAATCTTTTGCTTTTTTTTACTTTTAAAGTATTGGGTGATTTTTTTTTTTAATTTAATTCTTTTAAGTCAGAAAAATCACTGAGTGTCAAAAAATCATGAGTACAAAGAAAAGTAATAAAGTTGTTTATGAAAACTTAAATGAATCTTTCATTCTTTTCATCTAATTCATGTTCTTTCTGTGTATGCTTAACTAAGGAGGTTTGAGTTAGGAAGAGTCCTCAACAGTACATAGAGTAGTATTGGGTGACGGACTGCCTGACCATGTCACTGAGGTATGCATTCTCTAGTGTGCACCTTGATACAAGTTTGTCTTCACCTTTCATGGTCTGAGGATTTGCTTTCTTCTTTATGCAATGTCCTGCTCTTCAGGAATCTTGACTTCAGCAGATGATGCTGGTGCAAGTGACAACAGATGACATCATACCATGTCCAAACTTAGCTCCACCTCTGTGATTGTCTAGTAATAGCATGTTTAGCACTTCTTTCTCTGGAGAAGGCTAACTGCCTTCTCAAGTGTTATTCAGTGGTGCTGTCAAGGAAATTGAGTGGTGGATGTCATTACCATTAACAAAAGATGTATTAGCAAAAATGAAGTAAGCAAAGCCTGGACAGTGAACAAAGCATGTCTCAGTTCTGTTATTAACTTTAACACCGTCAAATTAGTTGAACCCTCAGTCCAATCCACACATCAAGAGGAAGTGATATGGCGGCAGGAGAGGCAGACGTGGCTGTGTTCATTTCTATTATGTCGTATCAATGGTGCACACCCTTTTCTTCAAGGAATCGGCCTCTCCTGGGGTCAGAAAAAGGCTTACTGCTGCTCTTCTGGAGTAGTCTTTTCACTACCCAGAAATCTTAGCTGGGTCTGTTGTGTCTACTGGCACTGGCAGAAACGTCTGTGACCTTCTTAGCAGGGGGTAGTTGCTAGCTTCCCATCTGTCTCACACCACACTGCATCCATCTCAAACAACCGTTGGAAGTTTTACTGTGTGCCTACTTGCTCAATTTTGTTTTGCTGGGAAAGCAGCATAATAGAAGAAGTGCATCAGGGCAGAAAGGGGTAGAATTGCCAAAGGAAGAGGGAGGGCAAACTAAAGGAAAAAGATGTGGAAATTGAAAGAGATGGAATGTTTTAGAAAATGGGCAGAACAAAGGAGTTAATGTGACCCGTGCCCCCCAGCGAAGGCTTGCGTCTGCAATAATGAGGTTCTGTTGTTGGCTATTCAGCCTTCTAAATGGAAGTACCCAAGGCCCCGAATGGGGGTGGGTGGGCCAATGTTGAAGGAGAACAATCTCCCTTAGCCAAGCCTATGACCTCAGGCTGCAGAGAATCATTGCGCACACCCACAGTCCCAAGTGCTAAAAACAGGAGGCAGGTTCCTATACAAGGCAGGGCATGATGGAAAACTTTTTTCTTTTTTAAAGGTAATGAAATCAGCACATCTTTTAATGCTTACAGTTGATGTATAAATTACGGCAGTATGGATACAGGTAGAGTAGTCATCTAAGAACTAGATGAGGATATGAAGGATGCATATCTATGCCATACAAAGAACTGTTCTTTCAATGAAAATTGCAGTGTAATTCTTAGCTGAGATCGCTGTACTCCTATCTTACCAGCCTCAGCGGTGACACGACCATTTGTTTTAAAGCTACTATTGTCTGTGTTTCTGTGGTTCTGGGTTAATGTAGTGTGATAGTGGAGAATAAGGACTCAGTCACACTCAGCCTGGGCTGGAATTGCTAGCTCTGTGACAGCAGGGACTTGGCTCAAATCTGCTGTGATCTCAGTTTCTATATCTGACACATAGTAAGTGCTTACTTGGCTACTATGGAAACATGACTCAAAAACCAGTCACAAAGCTTTTGGCATCTAGGGTTTTTCTTTCTTTCTTTTTTTTCTTTTTTTCTTTTTTTGATTTTTGATACTTGGCTGCAATTCTTCATATTATGCTGCATTTTCTTTTTCTTTTCATGTTTAGCTCTTAACATGATACCTGGCACTTAGAAGGTGATCAGTGTATGATTGAATGAATGTTCAGTTGAACAAAAAGAATAAACGCTGTTTTTTACTGAGACTTATATTTCACTTGTATGATGGCTGTGCTTTTGAAAGGCTCACCAGAGTCCTGGAAGAATGGGAGTCTTTAGGCACAGTTTCAAAAAAATAAAAATAAAAAAATAAAAAAATAAACTTGGCTTGAAAGTTTTTAAAAACCTCAAATGAACCTTTCAGCATATTAGCCACTGTGATGTCTTTTAACCTAAAACACTACAAGTGTTCTTCGTTATTAGATTAATTTCAAGTCTTTTGGAATGCTGGTGTGATGTGTAGTCATTCCGCTTGCAGCTTCACCAGGCATTTAAAGTTGAGTTCCTGTAGTTTTCCATCATGAGATGGCCTAAAATGCATTTGCTACTTGGATGACCCTCAAAGGGGAGGAAATGCTGAAAATGTCATACTGGGTTTCACTAAATATTCGTGGTCAGAAATGTGTGCTTTGTTTTCTCATCATATTTGCTGTTATTACTCTCACGTTCTCCTGCACACTAATTCTGTATTTAACTCTATTAAATATTGAAGTCAGTGGTTCCCAGCTTGGGATCAGATTCTATACTAGTAAGTTCTAGTTTATATTGATTTCTTGGAAAATGGCTCAGATATTTGCAAAGAAATTGTGTCTTGTAATGAATGTTGAGTCTCTTTATTTAGAAAAGGGATTATTTAGCTGTGAGTTTCATGGAAATTTATAATGTGCCATAGTCTGAATATTTGTGTTCCTTCACTGTTTTCATGTTGATACTATGGGTTCCAAGGAAATGGCAATAGAAGTGCAACCTTTGGTAGGTGACTAGATTATCCCGGCAGAGGCCTAATGAATGTGGTTAGTGTCCTTATGTATAAGAAGGCTGAAAGCCTCTGTGAATGAGCCCTGTGGACACACAGTTAGAAGAAGCCCGCTTGTGATTTAAGAAATGGGAACTCACCAGATTGAAATCTGCCAAGACTTGATCTGGGACTCTAGAATTATGGGAAATAAATTTCTGCTTATTAGCTACCTGGTGTATAGCATTCTCTTAGGAAAGCCTAGACAGTGTAAGATGTAAAGATAGCATAGTATTTGTGAGTGCGGACAGTGAACTTGGCCCGCCATAACTGTCCTAACACCGTTGGTCATAGGCATCTGACCTTGGAGCAAAGGTCTATAGTTTTGTTCAATGAATGGTGCCATTTTAAAATACAGATTTTTATAGTATATGAGCAGAAAAATGCATAAAACCTAAGTCTACACCTTGATGAGCTTTTTCACATTGAATTTGTGCATGAAACCAGTAAGCACATAAATAGAAAAATATTAGTTCTCTCCCAGCTATTAGCCCCAGTTTTCCTTTTGTTTGTGAACTTTTTGTAAATGTAGCATAAAATATATGCCCTATTATGGAACATTTTAAAATCAAGGTAATATTTATGCATCCATTGTCTCATATTCAATTATGATTTATTTAATTTCATCATTGTGCATAATTTCATACGTGCACTTACCAGAAATTATCATTTTTCTACTATGATGAGCACTTGGAATTTTCCTGTTTTTTTATATTGTTTGCATGTATGTGAGTATATCCATGTTGTGCAGTGCCGGCGAAGGTCAGAAGAGGGCACTGGATCCTCTGGAACTGGAGTTATGGATGGTTGTTAGCTGCTATGTGGGTGCTGGAAATTGAACCATGTCCTTTGGAAGAACAGTCAGCACTCTTAATTGCTGGGCCATCTCTCCAGCTCCTAAGTTTTATTTCTTAGCTATTATAAGTAGCCCTGCCATGAGCAGCCATTATATGTCCTTTGGTTCCTATATCTACACATTTCTCTTGTTTGGAATGGAGAGTAGTATTGGTGAGTCACAGGAAGGGGAAAATAGATTCAGTAGATTCTATCAGATTCTGAAATGGTTGATCCATTTAAAACTGCATCAGCAATCAATACTCAGTGTCTTGATTAACACTTCACTGTGCTTGACTTTTCCCATTTTGAGCATATGGTAAATATATGAGTTATGTCTTTGTGGCTTGAATTTTTTATTTTTCAATTGTCTACAATATCAAGCATGTTTTTATATGCTTATTGGTCCTGTGTGTGCGTGTTCTTAAGTGTGCACTTGGGTGTGGAGGCCAGAGGCTGATGTCTGGTACCTTCCTTGATCATTTGCCACTTTATTTATTGAGGCAGGGTCTTGTGATTACTTGCCTGGGGAATCCCTATCCATGCCTTCTGAGGACTGGGGTTATTTAGACAAGCTCTAGGGATCTGAACTCTAGACCCCATGCTTATACCCACCCAGACATCTCCCCAGAACATGACTGAAACTTTTAGCCAAACATGGCAGACCCCATCACTTTGTTGCATTGTCTCTAGTATTTTCTTGTTTTTTAAAATTTCATGGTGAAATTTTGGCATTTATTTCATTGGCTGTGTATTTTTGATATATAATGCATATATTTGGCAATAATTCTAAATTTATGGGTATGTGTAAATATACTTCAATTTTTTATTATGTTTGAAAATCTCACCAAATGTATTTTTTTGTTAGCATTTTGAATACTTTTGAGGTTTCTAGACAGAAGCTTGTATAAAAATAATTGAGACCATCTCTCAGTTCTCACCAGTAAAGCTTCCTCATGCAGCAGATGGTGATTAACACAGAAACCCATATCTGACCAACAGGCAGAGATTCAGAGACTGCAGAGTGCTTATCCCTGAATAAACACTTCTATCTAACTTCTGCCTCCCAAGGCTGAGGGACCATTGTGGATGAGGGGCTAGAAATATTGTAAGAACCAGAATTGGTAGATGATCCCAGGAAACAGAGTTTTCCATACAGCTGGGAAGTTGCTCAGATGAACTCACAGCAATGGTGACAACATGCACAAGTCCCATGCAAAGTCAAGCCAGACTAACTCCCAGCATGGAAGGGGGAATAAGAAGCCTCAACACTTCCTGAGGAACTATTGGCAGCCAATGGTTGCTGAGGGGGAAAGCCAGTCTTTTTTAAGAGTGTGGCTCTTGGTTGGTTAACAAGGTTCCAGTAGATGGACTCACACTCTTACACCAGAAGGACTTTTGGAGACACAAATTCAACTCTATATGGATATATATATATATATATATATATATATATATA
>NW_008348089.1:1043713-1047719 GCF_000622305.1 Nannospalax galili
TTATCCTCTTCTTGTCTTTCTGACCTAGCTAGCAACATAGTTAAACAGAACAGAAATGGCATAGCCGATTGTTATCTGATTGGTTTTAATAAGGAGGATTTCAATATTTCACCATAAGCATGCTGTTAGATTCTGAGAGTATCCCAGTCAATAAACTTCCCATTTATCCCTATGCTGGGACGAATTGTACCATGGTAGGTATTGAATAAAGGAGTTGCTTTTCATGTATTTTATAAGATTTCTATAAAGAATTAGGGACAGGTAATGGAGGTATCTGGAAAACATCTCCTGTTTCATTTTAAATTCTAGCAAATACATCAAATACATGCCTTCTTTATAGTCTCATAACCCCACTCACTACTCCTCCATAGTCATTTCTTCCCATGGCACACATCTATAATGGCAGCATTTTTGTTCCATACACTCATGAAGTTATTATCAAGAATCAAGATGGAAAGATGGGGTAGGGGTTTATTAAAGGGGAGAGGCAAAGTGACCAGAGTGGCACATGCCTGAAATCCCAGCACTTGGGTGCACAAGAAGACAAGGAGGAAGGCAGGGGTGGATGGATGGATGAAGGGAGGGAGGGAGGGATGGAGGGGGAGAGAGAGGAAGATAGAGGGAAAGAGGGAGAATCTCCTGGGAAGTACAGATATGATACAGTACAGATATGATTGTTGGAAACCCAACAATTCCCCTTACTTTATCTAATGGAAATGAGGTTCTTTGGACAAAAGGTGCTTTTAATGGAAGTACAATCAATGTAACCTTTACACTTAGGATGACTGCATCTCTAAACTCTCACCAGACACATTTCTTTATGCAGCAGATGGTGAGTAACACAGAAACCAGCATTTGGCCAATGTGTAGGGAATAAGAGGCCGCAGAGTACCTATTCCTGAATAGGACACCTACTTCAAACTTCTGCCTCCCAAGGCTCAGGGATCATTGCTGAAGAAGAGGTAGAAAGGTTGTAAGAGCCTGAGGGGGTGGATGACCACAAAAAAGCAGAGTCTTCTGGGCAGCTGGTCATTTACTCATATGAACTCACAACTGTGGTCACAGCCTACATAAGTCCCATGTAAGCTTAAGGCAGACAAAATCCCTGCATAAACATGGGGAAGTGGGTAAGAAATCCCAACGCAACCTAAGGAACTTTTGACAATTGGTGGCTGCTGGAAGGGGGGAGAGATTGTGTTACAGGGATGGGACTCCTGGTGGGCCCAGTGGATGGACCTACACTGAGGGGCATTTGGGGACACAAATTGGACTCTATAGGCCATATTTTACATATATAATGTACATTAAATTGGGTGGGAGGCAGTGGGGGGAGGTGTGGAGAGGGGAAGGGATTTAAGTACCATCAAACATTGTTGTATGAAAATTACAAAAATTCAGTAAAGAAGTAAGTTAAAAATTAAGGAATGGAAGTAAGAATTTATTTAACATAGAACATATTTAACATAGAGCATCCTGGTCAAAGCCTTGTGGTCTGGAGTCAGACTTCCTGAGTTTAAACTGCAGCTCTGTCTTTTGCAGGCTGCATTATGGTGCTAATTCACATTTCAAATTCTCAGTTGTTAACTGGATGAGCATGTACCACCCTTTTGATGGGTGGTAAAGATTAAAAGCCCTTTATAGAAAGTAAGTGGCTAACTATGTTGGGCACATTGTAAGTACCTTTGAAACAAGGTATAGCATCACTATCATCAAGCAATATCACACATGCTTTCTTGGCAATAGCCAGCCTCTTCCCACAGATACGAAGTGGATGATTTATTGAAACAATGCATGAAGATGTCATAATTGAATATTTGCATGAGATGCAGCTTTTAGTGGAAGGCAGTTTCATCATTGTACAACTCTAGATGGGATTATTAATGTGAGATCTTCATAGATTCATTTCTATCACAGAGTAACTTTGTTCATGTTACTCTTATTTTAAGTAGTGTCTATTGATAGCTTTTAGTAAGCATTGTCCAGAAAGTGAATATGCACGATCGTTACAATATCTATACATTATTTTTCAGAAGAGATTTTCAGACTCTTCATCCACTGTGTGGACTTGCTGCTGAGAAGAAGCTGTCCAGCCTGGGCATTACTGTTTTTTCTCTGTTTTGAATAGGGATGAGGCCACATGGCTGTGGGATGGTAAGAAAAATGTCACATGGTTACGAGGCAAGTCTGCCAGCCTTGCACCTCTTTTTCTGTTGACTGTAGAGGAAGATGCAGCCTGGAGCTGAAAGGTTTCTTTCTGAAAGATCATGAAGTCTTTTAAACCAGGGAAACCTCCAAGGGATGGGATCAAAGCAAGAAATTATTTTGCTAAACCTATTAGATTTTAGGATCTATCAGTTCTGACAGCTGACATTGCTTTGACAAATATGTTATTCTATTTCAGTTCACATACATACTTATTAATTCATATTTTGTTATTTGAGGGAAGCTCTCACTACCTAGATCGGGTTGGCCTTGAATGCAATCCCTTTGCCTCATCCCCCCAAGTGCTAGGATTTTAGCGTGCACCAACACAAGGAACTCCTCTCTGTTTTGGCTCCTCAGAATGTTATTCAATTCTTTGATGAATGGAAACTGAAAGGAAGGAAAATTTTATTCCCCATGTGACAGTATTTCAAAAAAGCAAAATGAGTAATGCAAAAATCTGTGGCTGTTGTTAGGCACGCAGCAAGAGGGATGCCACCCATCTCTCATGAGAATATTTAAAAACAGATATCTTACTAATTTGAATTGTATCTGAAATAAAATAGTATGAACAGAGGAACAGAGCAATCTAGGGGAAATATGATCTGGATTGTGTAAGTTGATTGTATTTTCTTTATTTCTTCTAAAATGTACATTCATGAGATGTTTACTTATGTAACAGTGAGTTGTGTTTGTAGGACAACTAGAAAAGGAGAGGGCTCGAAGGTAGAGGTTAAAGTCGACTTCTTCCTTTGGATTTCTATACATTTAGTGTTTCACGTTCCTTTTCTTTTACAAAACTTAAAGTTACTAAATTATCACATTATACAATTTGTTTCCTGGATGTGTTCCTACTGAACAGGCAGAAATTTTATAACCTTAGACTAACATCTCCTCAACCCTAAACCTTACACTTCTAGCCCTTGACAAGTACAAATCTATCCTCTGATTCTGAGTCTGATTTTTATAGATTCTACATGTAAATGAAATCATACAGTAATTGTTTTTCTGTACCTGACTTATTTCACTTAGCATACGTCTTGCAGATTCATCCATGTGGCCACACATGATAATCTTCTCCTTTTTGAGGGCTTAGCAGTGTTCCATGTGCACATGGTCCACACTTCTTTTATCTGTTCATTGGCTGATGGACATGTCAGATGATTCCAGATCTTAGCTACCATGAAGAAGAATCTGTTTACTTTACTTTCATTAACTTGTATGTCTTTCCCCTTCCCTTTTCTAGTTCTAGAATTAGTTTGATTTTAAAATTTAAGTTACTATTTTGTTAACTAACTTTAATTCTTTCAGTTATATTTCAGTTGATTGAAGACAAGTACATAAATATCTCCTCAGGCAGTCCAGGCCATTATTTGTATTTTTCAATTGTATAATTAGAGGCAAAATGGCAACTGGAATCAACCTCGATCAGCGCAAGAGCTGGTAATGAATTCTGCACTTTCCTACCCAGTATGAGAGCTGCCTTTTTGAGTCAGCTCCTGCATGTTGTGAGGCATTTTTCTGATCTGAAAATTAAATTCACTTATTACCAGAGAAAAATCGATTCCCTGATATTACTCAAGGAAACTAGCTGGAATAGTCTGCATTTGGAAATTTTGTTTGGAAATTGCAGTTGCTTTATAATTTTAATAGATACTCAAACAAAAAAGAATTTTGGATTCTTAAAGAAAATACTTTAAGTATTTGATACCAGATATACAAAAATATATAAATATATGATAAAATAAAACCTACAGAGTTCATTTAATGTTATATATAGTACACTTGTGGGTTTTTGTTTTGT
>NW_008348089.1:1047989-1080996 GCF_000622305.1 Nannospalax galili
AAGTAAATAAATAAAATAAAACATTAGCTGTGCTTTGTGCCTGTCTCAGTCATTTGTATCCCACTGTGTTTGTAGTATTTGTGTCATGCATTTACATCTTAAAAGTTATGGTCCTTGCACTGTGATTTTCAAACAATTGACAAACCTGTTCCCATGTCAAACCCTCTACTTAATCAGCACTCACTTTATTTCCACCCTTTTCAAAGGTCCTTGAACTGACCGAAATCTAAGGGACAATTCAGTGAGTGTGCGAGGCTGGTCGCCTCCAGTGTTCAGCTATTCAGTGACTATCTAGTGAAGACGGGAATGCCTCGTAGCATCAGTACTGTGTAGAACAGATGCCATGAAAGAAAAAAATGAAAATCTCCTTTCACAAGGAAGACTTAAGTTTTCTTATTCTACATATGGGAGCATGTTACAGTTGGAAAGCTGAAGAGAAAAGCTAAAATTAGGGAGAAAAGGTGGTGTGCCGCTGCATGGTCCTGCAAGATTATGTGTATGGCAAAAAACCTGAGCAGTTTTTAGTGTATTTAGTAGTATAGTTTGTATATATTAGCACTGCCTTAAATGCTTATGAGGTAAAGGCTATGAAAACGCCTTAAGCTTGGTTTCATAGGTAATAGAAGAATCTGTTTTCCCAAACAGTAGCATGGAGAGTTTTGAGATACCTCCCTCTGGACATACTGAAAGCAGCTGGTAAAATGTGCTGAAATGTGGACTAGTCACAAACTCATCAGAGTCAGAATCACGGCAGTACCTGACATTGCAAGTCACCATCCCTCTCCTGTAAATCACTGCTGTCTGGGCATAGCCATCTGTACATGTAATACTAATTTGGTAACAGCTTCTCTTTACTAAGGCAGAAGTCATTTTATTTGGTGGTTTTATTTTGAATGTATGAGCTATATTAAATAACATTCAAGTGTGTGATAGAAATTTAACTCAAAGAAGATGGAAAGAAAAGCTGGAAAGAAAAGCTGTGCAGGCACACAGGAGTCTGGCACCTGATGGTGCTCGACAGGCTGAACAGATTAAATCCAAATCTCTGTAAATAATAGTGAAAGAAAATCTTTTTATTAAAAACATTTTCAACAATTTAACAGGTCTTCAAGATTTGAAAAAAACTCATATATTTATACATCTGCAATATTAGGAGTACTTGAAAAATTTTGAACGTACTATACAAAAAGGAAAAAAAATTAGACAACTATATCCAAACTACAATTAAAGCCAGATTTCTGGGTATTTGGAAATACTGAATTATTGATATATTACGAATTAACATAGAAATAATAGTGGCAGATTTGATTTATGAAACACAGGTGAGAATGTGTCTGTCTGGATTATTTTAACTAAGTCCTCAGTCATATTGTATAGAAAACCTCTCCTTTATTTTGCCTTAGGATAAACAAATTTGAATAAATGGTGACCTTAAAATACCCTTTTATTTTACATTTTTAGACAGACTCCCAGTGTATACCAGCCAGCCTCAGACTTACAGTGACCCTCTTCTTCAGCCTTCTGGGTGCCAGGATTACAGATGTGAGCTACCACACTCAGACAGAAAATAATCTATGCTAAGAACTTGATGACCAAAAAAGCAAACATATGAACGTAGTATCTTTGTATAGTTTGATGGGCCCCATGGCAGTCTGTAAAAATTGTTTTTACACTGGTTTTATATTACCTAAGACATATAATATTTCATTTTTATGTTATGTTGATACAGAAAGCACCACAGCATATCCAGACAGACAGCAACTGTGGATGCCATTTTATGAATATTTTTGTGTAATATTCTGTTCACACAGAAGGAAAACTAAACCAGGGAGAGAACCTTGTAGATTCTGATTTTTCTTAAAGTCAGTCTTCTGAAAGATGAAACAAATCTCTATTTGTTCATCGTGTTGCTTACTAAACACATCAAGGAGAGCGATTCCTCACCTGTCAGCGAGGTGAATGTAGTGGGGTAGGGTCTTTAAAGTTTTATTTGGACATTCCAGAGATGTGGCAAGCAAATAGTCAAAAAATAAAATAATGTGCTTGCAATTTTTACTCTTAAATAAATCTTTCTTATCGGTGACCTGTATTAAATTATATGTATAGAAATGTAAGTAACATGAAGAAAGCATGGAATCTTGTTGAAATAGAAGTCTTCTTTGAGGAAACCATGGTGGAAGGGTTAGACAATGTGAGAGATAAATAATGCCTAGCTCGTTTTAAAAAACCAGAGGGAACCATACTAATAGAACAACCTACTGACAAATTATACATAAAATTAACTCAAGGAATATAATACATGTCTAGGCAAGGTTTATCTGAGAATGTTTGGTCTTTGCCCAAGCTTATAGCACATGGAAATTAAAAGTACCAGACTGGTGGAACTAACCTTCATGGATGTCTAATAGCCATACTTTGAAGCCTATACTAATTTGGTCAGAGGGACATAAAGGACAGTTTTTGCTCCTCGCCCTCCTAGGCCAACTAAGCTCCAGGGGACTATGAACATCTCTCAAAATGTCTGTAACTGTGGTGAGTCACCTGTCCTCTTGATCAAGGAGGCCATGGAGACCCCACCAAATAGACTTGAACCAGTGTCCAGTCTACAAGAGGACAGTCAACATAGAGGAAACATTTCCTCCATGCTTCCAAGTGAAGCCAGCCACAATCGAGCAGGACCTTTGACTAATCTTCACATAGATGGAACTGGTAAAAGAAAGGAGTCAGGGGCTCCTCCCAAGCCCAAGTAACCCCTGAAGAACAGATCCTCAAATGACCTTAAGAGTAAAAATAAACTGGTTTATCCGGACCAACTGTATGGTCTTAAACACCCTAAAGGAAAGTATAAGCAAAGATTAAAGGGATCAATATAATTCTTTAAGAGTCCATGTATAGCTAAAAGCTACATAACAAGAAACAATGCCAGACAGGCGATACCTTCCTCTGAGTTGTTGGCCTGGGTGGCCCAAGAGATTCCCAGACAATTACCCAGCATAGAACTGGGAAAATGAACAGCAGGCCCCAATCTTATCTAAAAGGATATTGGCAACTGATTGCTGCTAAATGAGGAACAGCTTCTTCCTAAAACAAGGGACTCTAGATAGGCTGCCTAGATTCAGCAGATGGACAAGCACTGGAGAATGACTGGGGACGCTGACAACACAGTGAATAATAACAGGGATGACAGAGTATATGGGCTCAAGTTGTAGGGGGAGACTATGGGAGGGTGCCATTTGGGATATAGATGAATAAGATTATTTGTGATGTTCTGTATGAAATGCACACAAAAAATCATCAAATTTGAAAAATGAGTTATATTTGAGGAAGAAGCTTAAAAATTTGCTCCATGTTAATTAGTAGAGGTGAAACACTTTACCATTGAAATCTACCCGATGATTTTATATCCCTGTTCAGGTGGGTCTCAGAAAGTAACCGAATGTGACTAGTAATAATCAGATACAAAGAGATTAGAGATGCATGTGCAAACATCTAAGTGTTAGTAGCATTAAAAATGCGTTTTTCTGTATGAAACAGTGTATTTTAAAATGAAATGGAGATATTTTTTAAAGGTTAAAACTTGGTTCAATTTTATGTCTTGTAGGGTTTATACTGAGTTCAATATTGTATAACTGTATTAATTCAACTGTGAACCTAAAGATTTACATCCAATTTTGAAAGAGATGCATCTTTGCTCTGGAAATTGTTATTGAGTATATTAATGCTGTAATGAAATGCTTCTTCTAATCGTGGTTATTAAATAAATAATTTAAAAAATAGTATTAGCTGGGATGTAGGAGAAACCCAAATAAAACACAAACAGTAAAAAAAAAAAATCTTCTTTGAATGTTGTTTATAACTTGAAGACTTTGACTAAATCACAGTTCTATTCTTTCTGGGCTTTGGGCTCTTTAAATACTTCCTGAAGTCAGATTCCATGTGCTGTCCTTTTATGTTTAAATGTAATTGTAATTGTCACAAATTTAGAAACAAAAATTTCATTGCATTTTGAAAAGATGATAAAGTTTATAAAATTCTCTTTTCCTAAAAATTTATTTTTAATTTTTATTTATGTGGTATGTATATGTATGTGCGCGTGCATGCGTGTGTGTGTGTGTGTGTGTGTGTGTGTGTGCGCGCGCGCACGTGCGCGCGTGTGCAAGCATGCCTGTTTGTTGATGCTCACGAAGGCCAGAAGAGGTAGCTGGATCCCTTGGGGCCCTGGAGCTGTATTAACATGTGATTGTGAGCTTCCCAACATGGGTGCTGGAAACCAAATTCAATTCCTTTGGGTGAATAGCAAGTGCTCTTGACCTCCAGCCCCAGGGTTTACAGATTTCTGGTACGTCTGGTACAGATTTCTAGTACGTCCTGAAACTAATAGTTCATCACCTTTTATATGATATTGTGAAGTGGACTCTTGAGTATAGCACAAATGTCCAGATTTACATAGTTTTACACTTTATAAGTCAAGCATTAATTCAATTAACCACAAATGTTAGCTGGGCAATGTGTTTGTTACATAATCTGTTGGGCTCAATAAATAAAGTAGAAACGGAAGATACTTTTTCCTGCTCTCGTAGAATTTTAGCTTCATAAAAGCCTCACAAATCCCCGTGAAGGTGATTCCTCTGAAATCTCTTATTAAACCTCCTGTCCTCAAAATAATGATTGAATTTTGTGTTATAAGTTATTCTATACAATTATATTCCAAAACTATTGATTTTCATTGCTGTATTTTTGCCTTTATGTAACCGAACCATGCCGTGCATTTTCTTCTGTGCTTGACTTTTTTCCTCATTGTGAATTTTAAGGTATGTTCTCCTGATGCTTTGTGCAACAGGGTCCATTTTCACTATCACAAAGTATGGATGTGCAGCAATTTCTGTGAATATTTCTATCACTGGTGGATATTTGTGAATTGTCATTTCTCCATCTCTTCACCAAGTGTCAGAATTATTAGGCTTACGACTTTTTGTAAAACTGTTGAATTAGAAAGATATCTTATTGTAGTTTTAATTGGTATTTAGTTACTAACGAAGTTACTTTTTCCATGCATTTACCAGCTGTTTGTGTTTGAAGGCTTGCTGCTTCTCCTATTTTGAATGTTTTTTCATTTTCTAGCCGGGTCACCCATATTCCCATGTTCTGCACTATACATTTTCTGAATATTAGTCTTTTGCAGATGACACATGTTCTCTAAGCATTTTCTCCCAGCTATGGTTTGCCTTTCTACATTTATGTTTCTTTATTGAAATGTGAATATCTATAGCCTTTTTTTTTCTAGATGAGTTTTCCGTTTATCAGCTAACTTGCTGTATAGGCTAGACTGGCTTTGATCTCATAGAGATATACCTGCCTCTGCCTTCCCAGCACTGAGATTAAAGGCATGTACCAACCTAATTCCCATAAATTCTTAATAGTCACAATTCTGAATTTATTGTACTTCTTACAGCTCACAGTGGTTTTATTTATTTGTTTGTTTGTTTGTGTGTGTGTAACAGAGATTGAACCCAAGGTCTTGGTCATACCTGGCAAGCACTTTATCACTGAGCAATCCACACCCACATGTGGAAGAATGAAATTAAATCCCTGTCTCTCATCCTGAAAAAAAATCACTTCACAATAGATCAAAGACTTTAGTGTAAGTCCTAAAACTGAAATTGTCAGGGAAACATCTGGAGACACAGGCATAATAAGGACTTTTTGGAAAGGATTACAACAGCACAGGAAATAATCCTAAAAATGGACAAATAGGATTGAATTTCATTTAAAAACTGCACAAAGAAATCATCCTAGTGAAAAGACAGCCTGCAGCATGGAAAGAAATCTATGTAACTGACAGGGCACTATTAGTATCTGTACTATGCAGAGAACTTTAAAAAATTATCAAGAAATCAAACAACCCAGTCCATAAATGGGCTAAGGAAATGAATAGACATTTCTCAAAAGAGGAAGGATAAATGGCCAACAAATGTGAAAAACTGTTCAACATGTTCAGCTATCAGGGAAAACACATTAGAGCACTGAGATTCCATCTCATCCCAGTCAGAATTGCTAGTTTAAGGAAACAAATAGCAACAAATGCAGAAAGGATGGGTGGGGGTGGAGGACAGACTTGCACACTGCTGGTGGGAATGTAAATTAGTCAATTAATCATCTGTGCTATTGGCACACTATTCACAATAGCCAAATTATGGAACCGGCCTAGATGTCCATCAAGGGATGAATGGATAAAGAAAATGTATTTCTGCACAAAGGAGTTTCAATTATCCACAAAGAATAATGAAATTATCTTGTTTGCAGGAAAACGGATGCAACTGGAGATCATCATACTCAGAAACCTGGACTTAGAAAGATAAATAATTCATGTTTCCACTCATTTGTGGATCCTAGATTTTAGATGTATGCACAAAACCATGTATGTGTGGAGGACATACAGGAAAGGATAACAGTAATGTAAGAGGGGAGAGGAGAAATGAGATGTGAAGATGCTCAAAAGATACAACTTGTGAAACTGTGAAATCCACCTCTGTGTGCAAAAAGTATATGACAATGAAATTTATTTATGTTTAAAAGTTCTGAAAACTGGTAGTCTATCAATATTTTTCTTTCACATTTAAGAAATTTTTCTTTACCCTAAGGTTACAATAATATTCTTGAATATTTCCCCATAAAAGTTTTAAGGCAATACATGCAATGAGAGCTTGTGGGATGCAATTAGTGTATGTCAAAGACTTTACTAATTGTTCTTATCCAGCTCCATCATACACCAGAAAACTTTGAACACTTACCTTTGCAAGCTTACTGTAGTTTACAATTAGATAATCATATATTTAGAAAATTCCTTTATTTCTAGTTTGCTAAAAGTCATTTTTTACTAAGTTATTTTTCTGTACCTATTTTATATAGGATCATAGATTTTTATAATATTCAGCCAGTCTTATGGCCCTGAGATAAACTTATTCATGATTCTATTTATTTAATATATAGCAGGATTCACCTTATTAGTAATTGTTTAGAGCATTTGTATATGTGCTCATGAAAGATCTTGTTCTACAATTACTCCTTCTTACCAAGTTTTGCGTTGAGCTTCAGAAACTTAGTCATGTAGTATTTTGACCTCTTTTATGACAGAGGTTATATGAGATTTGCCATCATGCTTTTTATTTTTTAAAATATTGAAGTGTCTGGTGATTTAATCAGCAAAATTGAGAAATTTGTGGTAATTTTTTCTGATTGATCTTCTGGTTCACTAATTCTACCTGATGCATTCACGTTCGCATGTGACAAATAAAAATATAGTTTTAGTTATTGTATTATTAATTCTACAGTAATTTAGTTGTTTTTCGGATCACATTGATAGTTTCTTCTCTTTACAGATGTTTCCCCATGCCATGTTTCCTTTAATTATAATCAAAGTTCAATGTCTGTTTTCCTGATAATTCTAATGCCCAGATCTTTGGAGACTTGTTAATATCGTTTTCCTTCTCTTGTCTTTCACATTGTATTACTTCCTTGTGGCTTCCTCTTGGTCATTTCTCACAGAAGATTAGTAATGAAGTTTATCAAGGTCTAATCTATTGCTATACTACCAACAAGAGAAAATGTGCTTTTGCTTTCCTCAGTTTTCTGTAGTTGATAATAACGTGGAGCATTTGTACAATTTTAGGTTGCATGGTGTATCCAGAATTAACATGACTAGGAACAGAATCAAGTTAGTATTATGTCTGCTGATGACTCAGCATGAATTTTTTTTTCTTTTCTTTTTATTTCTTTTACTTTATTGTTTGCGCTCAAGTCAAAGGCAATCTTGTACATCACTTCTCAGTGATGGGATATGGAGGTTGTAAGTCATATGTTGCCTTTTGAAGTCTGAGGTTAATTTGAAGCACTTTATTTAGCATATGTCCTTGGCATGTGTTGGGCATCTTAAAGTACTTAGTAAGTGTTAGCAAACATGGTCATAATCCTCAATAAACTTTTATTTATTAAGCATTCAGTTTTTATTAAACATGGTATTCTACTAGGTTCTTCAAAGAGAATGCTTTTACTTTAGAACATTCCCAAATAGATTATTTATTCTAACTATTGAATAAGTCTGTAGTATGCAAATGGCAAGGGATTATATGCTTGCATTCAAAGATGCTGAAGAAAATACATATAGGAATAACTGATGTCATCCGTGGATTGCAGTTTCCCCTCCTCCCTTCATTCTGCTTGACACTTAGCCGCCAGACACCAAGAACTGTCTTAATTACTGAGGACTTTCAGAAAATCAACCACTGAGGGTCCCCAGATACACAGACATAAACCAAGTTCTTTGTCTTCAGAGAGGTGGTTCTGATGGACTGCAATGAGTTCAGGATAAGAATATAAACAGATTTCAACATGACAAAGTCTTGTTCTGCAGATTGGCTTGCTATGGGAACAAGAAGGGAATTTGAAGGGCAAGAGAACGATCAGGAATGATCATTTGTATCCTCTATGTTTTTTCCCCTTACATTAATTCAAATCTGTGCAGAATAAAACTTAATCAATGTACTTTGCTTATAAGTGTTTATAAACATTACAGATAATGTTAATTTTCATGCAGTGCTTTATATTCCTAACTGATTCTCTTGGCTTTTCTGGAGGAAAACCCTAGATAAACTTGGAGTTGTGTGTGACTCGTGTGTGTGTGTGTGTGTGTGTGTGTGTGTGTGTATGTGTAGAAACAGTATTATATATTACATTTATTGTAGGAAGAACATCTTCACTGGTGAAGAGAGTAGGCTGTATGACTCAGGGCAAGTTACTCATCTTCCCTGTGACTCACCTGTTAACTGGGGAATAATAGAATGAATGATGACATCAATGCTATTCTTTGAAAATATTAATAATATAAACAAAATTATTTCAAGGACAATAAAAGTCTAAAGAAAATAATGGAAAAAAGAGAGGCTATTTTTAGATGCAGAGTATTAGGCATGCTTTCATCACTGAGACACACACCTGACCGAAATGGCTTAAAGGGAGGAAGAAGCCGGATGTGGTGGCGAACAGTTTTAATTCCAGCTTGGGAGGCAGGGGCAGTTGGATCTCTGTGAGTTTGAGGTCAGCCTAGTTTACATAGTGAGTTCAAAGCCAGCTAGAGTTACATAATGAGACCTTGCCTCAAAATAAAAATAAAAATAAAACTTTAAAAAGGAGGAAGGATTTATTTTGCTTATAGTTTCAGAGACTGCAGTTCATCTGGTCAGGGAGGCTGTAAGAGAGCAAAACTGTTCACCAGCAACTAGGAAGCAGGGAAGGACTGAGCCACTGGGTTTTCCCTTTCCTCCTCTTATTCCATTCAGGCCCCCAGTCTATGGAATAGTGTTTTCCATACTCAGGATGTTTTCTCCCCCTTGCCTCAGTCAGTGTGCTCTAGAAACTCACTCACGGACACTGCCAGAGGTGGGCTGTACTGACTTCCCTCATGGACACTGCCGGAGGTGAGGTGTACTAACCTCCCTCATGGACACTGCCGGAGGTGGGCTGTACTGACCTCCCTCATGGAGGTGAGCTGTACTAACTTCCTTCATGGACACTGCCGGAGGTGGGCTGTACTAACCTCCCTCATGGACACTGCCGGAGGTGGGCTGTACTGACCTCCCTCATGGACACTGCCAGAGGAGTACTTTCCTACTTTCCTAGGTGCTTCTCAATCCAGTTGACCTGACAAGATGAGCTGTCACCCATAGTCAAGGCTTAAACACTAAAATATATGGTTTTCAACAATTTTACTGATTAAATTAGAAATTTTAGATGAAATGGCTGCTTTTCCCAGGAAGACAGAAAAGACCTAAATTGGGAAAGAAATAGAGGATGTGAACATCTTAAAATAATAGGATTTTCATTATACTTAGGACACATTCAGAAAAGTGCATAAATTGTAAGAGAAGGAATTTTACGATGAAATCAGTACCCAGGGAATGGAGAGGGTGAACCACAAAGGGACTTCAACCGTGCTCCCTTTCCACCTTGTTTCCCCAAAGTTGCTTACATACATACCAGCTCTTAATAAATCATGGATAACTTTTCTGTGAGATCATGTCTGCTGTTGCCTGCTGTGGTTGGCACATGCTGACGATGCTATAATGTTCCTTTGTGGAGATATCGCACAGTTTAGCTATTCAACTACTTATAGACCTGCTAAGGTTATCTAGAATTTTTCAATGCTTCTTTGAAAATTCTTGCACATATGTTCTGAAAGGAAATGCAATTTTTAGAGATATAATTAAAGGGTGTGTATTTCTTCACCTTAAGTAGATGTTGTCATACTGTCTTGCAGAACTGTAAAAATTTATGCCACCAGGAATAAAAGATTTTTTCCATTTTAATTTTCTGTACTTCTTCCAATTTTATTTTGTAAACTGTGAAGATTCATACCCTTTGTTTTACTCATCATGATGTTTCCAGCTAAATTTTCATTAAGTAAATCAATTTTCTGTTCACATTTCCTTAAATGTCATAATGCAGTGGGATCAGTTTGCATTTCTCTGAGAACTGCTCTTTCCCACATCACGCTCTCTCGCCCTCTTTACCCACATTGATACTCCTTTCTGTGAGCACTTTCACTCAGATAGTCCTTGGGAGACACTGTAACTAAGCAGGTTCATGACAGCACAATTTTGAGGAGGACTGGCCCTAGCTGCCCAGTTTTCTTGCTCCTGAGAGTATCAACCAACAGATGAGAGTGTTAATTCAGTTCTGGCTACTGTCTCTGTCCATGATACCCTGTCCATGAATTAAAAAAAAAAATGTTTATTGCCTACATGTCAGGACTCTGCTATCTAAGCAAAATCATTTCCAGACTCTACTCTCATGATGCTTATGTTTGGATATCACAAATTATCATATATTTAATACCAAATAACAAGATAAACTCAGAATTTCTCTATGAAAGGATAAACTGGAAGCATTTTTCTAATAAAGATAGTCGTGAAGGACCTCCAGGTAAGATGGTAGGGTCCGTTTCTCAAGTTTTCTATATACCAATAACAAACTTGCTGAAAAAGAAATCAGAAAATCCATTTCAAAATAACTTCAAAAAATACAATGCTTAGGAATAAGCATACCCAAGGAGGTAAAAGACTTGAATGATGAAAACATTAAGACACTGAAGGAAGAAATCTAAGAAGACACTGGAAAATGGAAATATCTCCCATGCTTATAGGTTGGCAGAATTAATATTGTGAAAAATGACTGTATTACAGAAATCAATCTACAGCTTCAACACAATCACCATCAAAATATCAGCAACATTTTTTTATATAGAAAACAATTACAAAATTCATATGAAAGCAGAAAAGTCTCTGAGTAGCCAGTGTGACCCTGAGCAAAAAGCAGTTCTAGAGGCACCAGGATACCTGATCTCAAACCAGAACCATAGTAACAAAAACAAGGTCCTGGCACAAGACCAGCCTATAGACAAGTGAAGTAGAACAGAAGACTCAGAAATAAACCCACACAGCTACAGCCACCTAATTTTGGGGCGGGGGGGGGATTTGTAAGAACATATTGGAGAAAACTCAGCTTTTAAAACAAATGGTGCTAGGAAAAGTGGATTTTACATGTAGAAGAATGACATTTTACATGTAGAAGAATTAAATTAGATCCATATGCTTCACTCAGTAGAAAAAACAATTCAAAATATACCAAAGACCTTAATCTAAGACCTGAAACTTTGATCCACTTGAGGAAAATAGAGGAAAAACTTTAAGATACAGGTACAGGCAAAGACTCCCTCAAAAGGACTCCAAGAGCACAAGAAAAAACCCTAAGAAATGTAGAAAATTTAAAAAAGCTTCTGCACAGCAAAGGAAACAACCACCAGAGTGAAGAGATAACTTACCAAATAGGAAAAAACTTTGCCAACTACACATCAGACAGGGTATTAATATCCAAAAATATATAAAGAACTGCAAAAATCAAACAACAGTAAGACAGGTCACATAGTCAGTGAATGGGCCAACACACTGAATAGCCAGTTCTCAAAAGAAGAAATAGAAATAGCCAACAAACACTTACAAAAGCATTCAACATCCTTGGCCATCAGGGAAATGTGAATTTAAAATTGTTTTGAGATTCTGGCTCACTCCAGTCCAAGATGACTATCAAGAAAACAAATGACAAGTCAGCATACCACAGAGACTTGCACATCCATGTTTACTGCTGCACCAGTCACAGTAGCGAGGAAAATAGAACCAGCCTCAGTGTCCATCAACAGAAAATGTGAAACATAAAAAATGGAATTTTATGCAGTCAAAAAGAAAAATGACATCATGACATTTGGATGGAAATGGAATTCACAATCTTAAGGGAAATAAGCCAGATTCAGAAAGACAAATACTGCAAGTTTTCTCTAATGTAAGAGTTTAGATTAAAATTTATGTATGTGTATGCATACATACATGTGCAGGTATAGGTCATGAAAACTAGGAAGGGGATTAAAGAGGGAGAGAGTAATAGAGAACACATGACAAGAAAACAGATGGGGTGACTGTCTTAGGGAATGGAACAGCCAGAGGGGCAACGGGCAAAAGATAAACACTGGGGAAAGGGGATGAATCGGACGGAAGCACAATGACACATAAACTATAGTAAGATTCCTTACTCTGTATATTACCTTTTAGAAAATTAAAAGCTAAAAGAAAATCATGAAAAATTTCAAATGAGAAGTTCTCTCAGGGGCTGGAGAGATGACTCCGCAGTTAAGAGCACTGACTGCTCTTGCAGAGGACCTGGGTTAGGTTCCCAGCACCTGCATGGCAGCTAACAACAGTCAGTAACTCCAGTCCCAGGGGGATCTGACACACTCTTTTGACCTCTGCAGGCATTGACATGGTTTCATTTATATACATGTAGGCAACACACTCATACACATAAAATTAAAAATAATAAAAATTTAAAAAAGAAGTCCTGTCAGGCCCTACTTTCATGGTACATGGAAGGGAGGTGATTGGGATGAACTTGTGGGAGAAATGGGTTATTATTTTTCTTAAGTATTTTATTTATTATTTTTTGTTTTATGTGTGTGAGTATATTGCCCGCATGTATGTAAATGCACCTGTGTTATGCAATGTTGATGGAGTTCAGAATAGGGTGACAAATTCCCCCAGAACTGGAGTTACCGATAAGTTGTTAGCTGCCATGTGGGTGCTGGGAATGGGACCTGGGTCCTCTGCAAGAGCAGCCAGTGCTCTTAACTGCTGAGCCCTCTTTCCAGTCCTCTTCTCCCTCCCTTTTTGCTTTTTGAATTCATGTATTATTTTAAGTGGGTGAAGGAGGAGTGAATAGGGGAGCATGTGGATTTCTGCTATTGACGAATGGATGGAAGGTGGTGCTGCTTCCTGGGTGAAGGGAGTTCAGCCTTAACAGATGAACATGGAAATGAGGCTGTTCCACAAGGAATCACATGACTAAAGCAAGAGTTAAGGGTTACTACCTTTGGTGATGAGCCTGATAAGTAGGGTGTATACGCAGTTTGTGTTTGAATTTAAACTGTATTCCAGCTCACCCAACATGCCAGTAAGAAGTGTGAACTAGTTAAGAAATAGAGGAATAAGACTGTTAAAAAAATTGTATTATTACTGAAAGGCTGGCCAAGAGTACATGGCCAGGAAAAGCACCAAAGGGCAGCCTAGTGACCTATACATAAGCTGAATTTGCCTTGTTCACATCATTGCTTTTCTGGTCTGTGTTACTCAGCCTGCCTAGTCTATTTTCTATTAGTAATAAAGGACCGGAGCATGCCGGATCCTTTTGGATACACATATTTTAAAATTTCCAATTAGGCCACTTTGCTTCCTCAGAAAGTAGTTAGTGAGAATGTGGAGAAAATTTGTAATTTGTACACTTCCTTCTTAGTTAATATTCCCCAAGAAAGAAGGGATTAGGGGATATTGTCCTAACAGATAACCCTGATGATATCACACATGCTAGAATGAACTGTGGCCTTTAAGCTGAGCCAGAATACAGAAGGCCATGAATGCTATGCTATGTGCAGGGCTGTCAGTGGGAAAGTGGCACAGCGACAGGCTTATGGGAGAGCACTGTCTGAAGTGATGTAAATAGCTGAGGGGACTTGGGAAGCAGAGGATAGCTTTGATGTTAGCATTAAGCTGCACTCTGGTGTGGCACAGTTAGAGTAATTTCAGGCTACTGCATGAAGGATCTCAAGACACAGTTTTTAATATTTTTGATTGTTTTTTCATTTTATGTGTATGAATGTATTGCCTGCCTGTATGTATGTAAGTACATCATGTACATGCAATGTCCACAGGGGCCAGAAGAGGGCATTGGATCTCCTGGAACTGAAATTACTGATGGTTGTTAGCCATGCTGTGGGTCCTGGGAATTGAACCCCAGTCCTCTGCAAGAGCAGCCAGTGCTCTTAACTACTGAGCCATTTCTCCAGTGCCCAAGGTACTTTTAACTGTGTGAATGACCACAATGTTTTGTAATCACTACACAATAGATGTGATATAGTCCATTAAGGAGACTAATGCTCTGAGAAAATGTTTATAGTTACTTTGAAAATATTTATTTTTAACTGTGTATATGGCATGTTTGTGTGTGTGTGTGTGTGTGTGTGTGTGTGTGTGTGTGTGTGATGTTTCCGGTAGGGGGAGAGTATGGGCATGTGTGTGCAGTGCTCACTGAGGCCAGAAGAGGCCATCAGATCCCCTGGAGTTATAGATGGTTGTGAGTCAGTTCTCAGACCTGGGTGCTGAGAACTCAATACAGGTCCTCTGCCATCAAGTGCTCTTAGCCAATGAACCATTTCTCCAGTGCTCCCTTCCATTTTTGTTTTTGTTTTTGTTTTTTTTTGAGACAGGGTCTCCCTGTAGCCCCAGCTGTCCTGGAACTCACTATGTAGACCAGGCTGGCCTTGAACTCACAGAGATCCACCTGCCTCTGCCTCCCAAGTGCTGGGATTAAAGGTGTGCGCCACCACGACCGGCCCTTCCACTTTTTTTCTTCTTTTTTTGTGGCAAACTTTTTGCTAACATCTACCAAACATGTTAGAGTTTAGCCACATGATTTTTTTCAGTTGGCATACTTTCAAAATTAATGCTGAAAATGTGAATCTAAACATTTATTTCCATGGGTAGCTTTATATGTAAAAATGAAATGGAGTTGTCAGAAAGAAAAATATACTAGATGTTTTTATTACTAATTGTTAGATTACTAATCAATCAATAAATGAAATCAAATAAATAAAACCTTTTTAGAATAAGTAGAGAAAAATGAACCTTAAATCACATTGAAAAAAATAAGCAGGCTGTTTCATATACATATATAATATAAATTATATGTGTGTGTATATACATTAAGAAAATTCTTAGATGCCAAAATTCAATAGATGCCAGAAAAATCAACTGAATAATTTCTTATAAAATTGTACTTCCGCAATGATGAATGATTTGTTCTTCCATTGCCTGCAGTTTAGAAGTTATTGATTTCTGTATAACTAATGAGTAGGATTTGACTCACACGTGGAGGTTTAATTTTTATTATGTGAAATTTTGTTTCCAAAAAACATATTTTCTCAAGAATTAGCAATGTTCCACATTGCTCTAGTCATATCTTTTGAGATTATTAGATGCAAATAACTTTTTATAATGCACACTCCATGAGAGCTGGGGTTATGCTGGAAATGAGAAACAAGCAGATTTACCACCATGTGGAATAAACCAAGTAGTTACCAACAGAGACACAAGTATGCATTGCGTTCAAAGTATCTTTTCCATCTTCTCTCATGACCTGAATTTTCTGTGTTTCTTTTGAATTCAAAAATATTGTAGTCTAAATTCTGGGAAATACTGCTGTGGCATCCAGAAACTAGTTACCAGTTATTGAAATGATCACTGGTGGTAAACATCCCTATTTCCACCTCTGTTTTTTTTTGTTTTTTTGTTATTGTTGTTGCTTTTGATTTTTTGATTCTTATTTTATGTGTGTGTTTTGCCTGCATGTCTGTAAGTGCACCCATGTCATGCAATGCCCTGGGAGGTCAGAAGAGAGCATCAGATCCGCTGGAACTGGCGTTATGGACAGTTGTTATCCAGGTGCTTTGAATTGAATGAACTAGGGTCCTCTGCAAGAACAGTCAGCGCTCTTTAACTGCTGAGCCATCTCTCCAGCCCCTCCCATCCCTGTTTTAAAAGGGAGGTTTGATCAGTGATCAGTGCTGTTTCTGTACATCAGGAGCAGCTCGATCCACTAAAAACAATTGCTAAGTGACCAGGTCACAGTGAGTCGCCGCTGATTCCATGTTTCTTTCTGCAAGTATTTTCAAGGCTTCATACTGCTTTTCAGTGTAACATAAAGGTCATTTAATTTAAAGAAAGACATATTTCCATGCCGTACTTATTGGACCAGGGTATAGCAATTTGAACAGTAGTAACTCAGCCAATTTAATCTGCATTTGGCTAGAACACACTTCAAGTTCTGAGGAAGAAGGTCCAATTGTTATGCAAATTTAGATCGCTTCCTTATTATGGTTGAGGCAAAACTTTGCAAAGAGACAGCAGCTGTTTAGTTAAAATTAGAATTTTACTTGATTTGAACCCTGTTGAAGACCAGACAAGTTTAGGCAAAAAGTCCATTAATGAACATTTTTCCTATGCTATTAAAACTTGTGAATACATTGATAGCTCATTGTAGACCCTAAAGTATTAATAATGTTCTGTTAATTCCCTTATCACAGTTCCAAATTGAGCACGGCTAACAATAATTCAAAATAAACAAGCAAGATTTTTTAATTGCTTATCAAATGTAGGGAAAGTAATGTGAAATGAATTCTAGTCAAACAACAACGTAGGCAAAGATAATTTTTATGATGACAATAGTACTTATCCTACTTAAGATATTTTTATTTCTATATTTATTTCTTTTGAGAATTTAAAAATGTCTGCACCCAAAGGTAAGGCCAGGGAACTGTACAGATTATCTGCTCAAATCTTCTTAGAAGAGTTTAATATTGGGCTGTCTTTCCCTTTATATGGGAAAGATAAAAGCAAAAAGAAAAAAAATAAAAATACAAAAAGTAGAATATTCAAAATAGCTCCAATGAAGAGTTGGAAAATATTTCAAAATTAGTTTGAGTTCTCTGAACTTATACTTTATGTGATTAAATCAATTTTCCAGTGTGTAGATGACTTTGAGTTCATATAGTCTTAGGGAACCTTTGAAATAGCAATCAGAAAAATGAGAAATTTCAGTTTTAGAGATTTAATTAGTTTCACAAATATTTGCATAGTCTATGTTATGTGTCTACCAATATATCCCATGATTATCATTCCTTCAGAGTTCACTAAAATTTCTAAGTAGATTTATTAGAAGCTAAAATATTTGGTTTATTTAACATATTAGGCAAAGATACCTGAAATTCTGTAAGATTGAGTAAACACTTTAATAATCCTCTATATTGCTCATTGAATTTATACTAATATTCCAAGAATAGTATTTTTAGAAAATAGACAAACGTAGAAAACTTTGTCACTGTGCTAAGGCATTTTCAAGGTGAATTAATTACAGACTTTTTTTTAAACAATATGGCTAATTTGATCCCTTATTTCCACTTTTTACGTAGATGAACTACTACTGCATGAACCAGGGCAGCTGCTGTGTTTGCTCTCCTTTTTCCTCTTCCAAGGATGGTGGAAGCTGCTTTGCCTGTTTTGAGCTTGAGAGCCATAGGATGCCAGCCTCCCTGGGAACTTTAACTCCTGGGAGAGTCTAGGAACTTGGCTCTGGGACTCTGCTGCTCTTTGTGCCCATGAGTGGAGGGACCCAGGACCCGCTGTGTAATTGGCTCACTCTGAAGATTATTTGCCTTTGAAAATTATTTTTGATCAAGGTAATATAAAGACACAACAAATTATTTGCAAAGCTGAGTCCTGATCTATCAAAGCCATCACTTTTAATTTTTAAATGCATTTTGCTTCTATAACTCTAAACCATTCAGTCATCTCCTATATCCATGGGCCCATCCACATCAACGGGTTCAACCAACTGCAAATAGAACAATTCAGAAGATTTGTACCTGCACTGCACCCTTTTCTCATCATCGCCCCTATAGCATAGCCACCATTAATGCATTTACCTGGCATTAGGCATTAGAAGTAACTCAGAAATGATTCAGAATCTATGGGAGGGTGTGTGAAGGTTGCACACAGGTACCATGCAACTTGGCATGAGGGACTTAAGCATCCATAGATTTTGGTGTCTTCTGGGGATCCTGAAATCAGCCCCCCATGGATCAGGTAGTGGGGCTTCAGTTTCCAACTTATAAAATTTAGAAATTGCTTGTTGACACTGGTTCTTAGAGAACTGCTTTTTTGTTAGGGATTTTCCCACCTCTTCTGCATTCCAGAGTACTTACTTATGGTATACACAGTTTTCATCTTTGTCAGCAAATGCTGTGATACAGTTAATGACATTCTATTCACTATGGAGTCAAGTAGTGTCCAGTACTGTTAGTTTTCAACACAATTTTATTCCTTGACTTTAACTTTATATTACTTTGATTTTCTTTGTGTCTTTTGCTCAGTTTTGTTTAAAAACTGCCACCCATCTTCCAATTGCACACAAACACTTTTTTTCTCCACACATTTATAAGCTATAAGTTCTCTTTTTAAAATTTGGCTGTGTATATGTGTGTGTGTTTGTGTGTACACAGATGCAGTGCATATATATGTATGCATGTAAAGACCAGAGGAACCCTTGCATCATTTCTTTTCTCAGACAGGTGACTCCCCGCCTTTCTTATTTTTCTTTCTTTCCCTCCCCTCCCTCTCTCCCTCCCTCCCGCTCTCCTTTCTCTGTCTCTTTCTCTTTTTCATTCTTTTGTTCTTTTTTTTTTTTGAGTCAGATCTCTCTCTGGCCTGGAGCTTGCCAAGTAGGCTAGGATAGGCTGGCTGGTCAGTGAACCCCAGGGACAGCTAGCCTGTCTCTTCTATGGTGCTGGGATACAAGTGTGCACCACCTTTTTTTCTTTTTCTTTCTTTCTTTCTTTTTTTAATGTGGGCTCTAGGCGTAGAATTCAGATCCTTGTGCTTGGAAGGTGATCACTACTGAATGAGCTGTTTTCTCAGAGCTAAATTGTCTTTTTGTTGCATTCTTCTACATGCATTCCTTCTACTTGAGACAGCTGTCTGCAGCCTGACCCCGTCTCTGGAGAGTGTGAAGTTCCACCTTTGGAATTCTGCTCTTCTTCCTAGAATCTTTACCCTGTTTCTAGAATGTTATCTTTTGCTCTTTTATTCAACTCCCTTTGTTCCATGGGTGTTTTGTGTCTACAGATAATGTATGTGATGAGATGGTTCTGGAATCTTAGGTGTCTAAAATGAATGCATTTGAATGGAATAATTATTTGGTTTTTACATTCGAAGACTTAAAAATTTTTTTTTTCTTTATTGAACTGCTACTGCACGTCACATGCCAGTCTAGGAACTAAGGCTCTGAGAACAGGAACTAAATGAAAATGAACTGGATTTTGTCTAAAAATTGGTCTTACTTTGGGGGCAAAAGACTACAGATAAACAACAATGACATGTCACTGACATGCATATTTGATATGTGTGTATGTAACAACATGTGTGTACATATGCATACATGGTTATAAAAAGAAAAAACAGAGTAAAAGAGTTGGAGAGTGATTTGGAGTATTATTGTCTGTTGGAATTCTCAGCAGGAATATTTGAGAAGAGACTAAAATGACGAAATGAGCCACGTCGACTTTTGTGAGGAGAGCACTCCAGATTGACCGAAGAATCTTCCTTTTGCTGTTCTGAAAGATGATGAAATAGCTTGGTCATGTGAACATCATCCAGAGACAAACTCAGGTCCTTAGAGTTGAATGTAATTCATTGTAGGAAGGAAGCTCCATTTTCTCCCATTCCCCTAAGCTCAGACAATGAGTCTGTTCCTCTGCACCTCCAGATGGCATTCCTAGTATCTGTGCAGCTGAGGGGAAAGCCCCATCCTTCTTCCACTGTTTTGTAATCAACCAGGAAGTGGTGTCTTTTAACTTAGGACCACAGCTCCCTGCTGCATGTTCAGGCACCCCTGCCGCTGGACTGAAATGACTGGGCATCATGGTATAGCTTACATTTCTGAGGGAAACAGAAACTCCTTTGAGACCATGTGAATTATTGACATGAGAAAATTTATAGTTTCAATGGTAGTTTTAATTACTAAGATAAATTCAAGTGTTATGCTAAAGTCAGTATCATGTAGGAAATGACAGTGGTTGAGGGACAATCTAATTTTTTGTTTCTGGTATGTAGTGTTCCTATTGTTCACATAGGATATAAGTTATAATATTGATAAGTAAGGCCCTAACCTTAGCTAAAGAACTAGGGGTAGCTGATTGCTGCTGCATGAGGGGGAGTTGATCTTCTTGAAGGGAGTGACTCTAAACAGACTGACTAGACCTCAGTGGATGAACTTGCACTGAGGGATGTCTGGGTGCACTAACTTGACTCAACAGGCCTTAACATATATAAGAGAATGCATGAAGTCTGATGGGGTGGGCTATGCGGGGGTTTGAATGGCAGAGGGGGTATAAAGATGATTAAGATGTTTTGTATGAAATGCACAAAAATTCAGTAAAAATATACATTAAAAAGAGAGTGAAATAGGGGCTGGAGAGACGGTTCAGCAGTTAAGAGCACTGGTTATTTTTTCAGAGGAGCTGGGGTTCAGTTCCCATCATGGTGGCTAACAACCATCTGCAACTGCAGTTCAAAGGAATCCAATGCCCTCTTCTGGCTTTTTTGGGCATTCAGTATATGTGGTGCACTTACATACATGTAGGCAAAAAAGAGAATGAAATAAATATGCTGTTTTGTTTCTTCCATTGTGTGAATGGTATTTTTATGTACACTTGAAAATTCATCAGCAAAGTAAAAGCAATGAATGTACCTGTCATTCCTGATGGTGTCCTCTTGACATCTGCAGCCTAGCTTCCATGTATCCTGACCTCACTGTGCTCCTGGACTCTTACTAACAATTGGAGATAAGGTTAAAAATAAAAAAACTTTGAAAGTTCAGGGATGGAGAGGTGGTTCAGCAGTTAAGAGCACTGGCTGTTCTTGCGGAAGACTGGGGTTGGATTCCCAGCACCCACATGGTGGCTAATAACCATTGGTAACTCCAGTTCCAGGGGATCGAAGCCCTCTTCTGTCCTCCACGGGCACTGCATGACATGGGTGCACTTTCACACATGCAGGCAATACACTCACACACATAAAATAAAAATTAAAAAGATTGAAAATTCTTTATTCTTTCTTGAAACTTTTTTTTATAAATTTGAAACTCCAAATAAGTTACTATAATTTTGTCAACCTAAAACGGAACATTAATAACAGGAATAAAGTTATCAGTTATCAGCGGTCAGCAGACCACGTGAAAAGATATTTGGAGCTCTGTGGGGTGAGGTTGTGGAGAGAATGAAGGAAACTTTTGGGAACTGAAGAAAACTGAAGGGAGTTCTGAGGAGTCTGATAATGAGCAGAGCAGAGAGAGGAGGGAGGTGTTCCCAGTTCACAGGAACAATAAGCAAATAGGGCAGACAGAAATGAATATGGGTGCTTGGTAAACAGTAAACTGCTCTGGTTGGCTGGAGTGAGGGACTCATGGTGAGGAGCAGTAGGTAGTGGGTAGAAATGTGGACAGAGTCCAGGGATTGGATAGCACATCGACATAATGCAGGATAAATTAGGGTTTGATCTCAGTCTCAAAAGAATTCACTGGCCAAAAGTTTGAGCAAAGCAAAATAGAAGGGAAGGCCTTAAAAAACCTGTATTTATCTATTTTCAAAGCAACTCTACTTAAGAAAACCTGTCAGCAATTCAACTTTCATCACACACTTACTGTTACTCTAAGACAAAACTGTTGCTTAGGGTATGTATGGGAACTTTATTCGTTCATGAAATAAATACGTTATGCTTTCACTACAGTCCCTTGAACACATCTGAATCCATTCTCTCTTAAGACCTGTGACCTCTTTTCCTTCCATAAGAAGTCAGCTTTCCCCAGGATGTCATATATGATCTTATTTATTTAGACTTTGATTTTAAAGGAACTGCCTAAGGGTTGAATTTTAGAGCTCCTATTAAGAATAGTTAACCTTTTATCTCACTTCCCAGCTCCCTTGGTGTGGGGAGTATGTGACTAGCTCTGACCTATAGGCTCCAGGAGAGTGGGACATGTATCATTTCTATGCCAAGGTCCTTAGCTAATGCTATGTTTTAGCACCTCAGGAGCTCTCCCTCTGCTGCAGTAACAGACAGGACCCAGGATGGTGGATGCTCTGTCAACTTGACTCACCGCAGGACTTGTAGTGGAACAACCTTGCTGAACTGTAGTGGACCAGTGGTTGAGTGACACACAAACCTCTAATGTTTCAAGCCATTGAGATAAGGTGGTTATAGCATACTCTATCTTGAATTAACCCCAAAGGGGGAAAAAACATGGAGAGTTTATCATAAATTATCAAAAATCTGCCATATCACTCTATGACCCAGGAAGTTTCAAAACTGCTTTCTTCACCACAGCACTGAGAATTACATTGGTGGGATAGTATGAACTCCCTTGGGATCTCCAAGCAGCCTTCTGAGAGCAGGAGATGGTAGTGGATTCACTGTAACCAAAACATGGGGCTGATTTTAATGGGGTGACAGAATCCACCAGATGCTGAGCTCTGTGTCAGCTCTACAGCACTGGGTGCAAAGTACATGTGAGTAGTAGCATATTGAGTCACAGGATCAAAATATTAATTCAAATAAGCTCACTCTTGGGAACCAAAATACCCCCGGGACTTACATAGGCCCACCCAAAGAACTCACTGTTTCTTAGTTGATATGTCTATTCAGAAATGACGCTCTACATGTGAGGAACATAAGCCTGACATAAATCATAATAACCAAGAGCTATTGCTCCTCATCCAGCTCCCTGAGCACAGCATTTCCAGACTCAATGTTTCTTAGATATTAAAAAGGACGGGTTATCTAAAGAAAAGGCTCTATGATACTGAGACAGACCAAGGGAGATTTGCCTCCTCCAAAGAGGTGTGTTCATATTTTTCCTATAAGGGCTTTTGGCTGGGAGTTGAGAATTAGATAGAGTTTACTAGACAAGCATCTTGATTCTGTGTTGGGTCGTTTAATCACCTCTTTATGCTGTCCTCTTAAATGACTGAAGCTGTCAGGGGCTACTGAGAGCAAACATCTTTGCCACTTGATTGACAGCTGCACAAAAGAGCAACTACTCTAGCCTGTGCAGACAGCAAGGCCAGATCAGAGGCGTTCCTGTCATTCTCAGAGCCTCTGAGTCTGGCAGGGATGAGAGTGACATTTCTGATGTGTTTTACCTCAATCTCACCACTTCCCTAAAAGGTATCGGAGCTCTCGTGTAAGCATCTGCTTCCTCAGGAACCCATGAACTGACATCGCGATTGCTTTAATGTCTCATGACCCCCGACCCACAGATGACTATGTCCCACAGCCTCTGGGGAAGACTTTGCTCACTTTTCAGAAGTCCCTATTCCAGCCAGAGAGAAGCACCACCTCTGCCCATGACAGCCAAGATAGGCAGGTTCAGCATAAATGCAGAGACACATATTACTAAGCAAAACGTTTGTGGTAAGCAGATAGGTGACCGTGTGTCTGAGACTGGCAATATCAGCTTTCTTCCTGTTAGTCACTGGGTCAGTCCGAGAGACCTTTTTGCTGTGCACTTCTCTCTTGTGCTATAGCATAGGCACCAATAAATCCTTATTAAATAGTTTTCCTGCCTACTCATGCTATTTTATCCTGGATAGAGTGAGTTAAGCTGGTTCCAGCAAGGACAGACAGCTGTAGAGGCTACAAGCCCCACGCACACCTACCAGATAGAGGACAGATGAAGAGCTCTGGGAGTCACAAGGGGCAGAGACTGACAGCGAACGACTGTGGAGTGCAGAACTGCTGAAGAGCTGCTGGAAGAGTCCCAGAGCCACCAGGAACCACCAGGTCTGGCTACCAAGGGGCCACCAAGAGTGACTGGGAACTGAGCTGATGCACTCAGAGCTTGGAACTGTTCACAAGAAGGGAACGATATTTTTGCTGTTCAAGATTTGTATTGGAATACAGCAAAAGAGCACAGCTGACGAGTTACAATACTATTATACAATACTATTGCATATTCTACTGTAAATGTTCCTCCTCACCCACCCTGCTTCTGTCCTTTTCCAAAGGAACATGTGGTTGTTTATACAGTCTTCACAAACTTATACTAAGAATATTAGAAGATGATATCATACAAATCCCAGAGAAAATAAAACAGCACTGTAGTTCACCGGTCAGAATAGGTACTTTAGATAGTCATATTCAGGTAGAATCCTGACAAAAATCCATTTTACCGAGTATCCAGTGGTAAATGAACAATTAAAATGGCAGAGCAATAGAGATGTAACTGCCGGCTCACTGATCCAAGATGTGAGGACAGGAAGAAAAGCAGAGTCTCCTGTCTACATCATCCCACTGAAATTGTGAATCAAAAGCAGCACAGCTTAGAGGGGTTAGAGAGATGGGTCAGCAGTTAAGAACACCTGCTGTTCTTCCAGAGGACCCAGGTGTGATCCCCAACACCCACATGGTGGCTGATAACCACCTATAACTCTAGCTCCAGGGGATCTGACAACCTCTTATGATCCCTGTGGGCACTGCACACATATGGTGCACTTACATACATGTGGGCAAAACACTCATACACATCAGAAAAAAAAAAGCAGTACAGCAGTACAGCCTCTCTAGGGGAATGGCCAAAGTGAATGGTGCCCAGAAGATTTACAGGTGTCAGTTACTATCCAATCCCAATATGCTGGCTTGGCTACTGGCCAAATGGACAATGATAAGTGTCTGGGACTTAGTGGTGTACAGCATGTCACAAGAGCCTTTTTGGTGTGATAGAAAAGTGACCACACTTGGAAACACCCACTTCTGGGAAGAAGCACACCTGTTGGCCTCATTATAGTTTGAAGACAGTCTATGCTGTGTTTGAGAAGACTGCTTCACACAATTTACCGCATGACCCATAGAACTGCCCATTTTGGTTGAAGTCAGAGCCAGAGACAGCTGTGCCAATGAGAGGCCAGCAGTCTTGATGTCATCATATTTATGCTTGAGAATTTGTAGCACATGGCTGTGCTCTCTAGACTTTCTAGAAAACCAAACTAGTAACCATAAAACAGAGTCTATGCTCAAGTGAAATCTATTTTTTTTTTTTTGCCAAATACACACTAAAAATGGCCCTTGGCCAGCTACTGGGCTCTTCCAGAGACTGTACAACCTATCATGGGACATTGAGTGACAGTGAGAGCTGAAACTGCCTTCATGAGTTGAGTGCTCTAAGAACTATTGAGAAACACTGGGTACAAAGTGCTGTATATGATATCCAAATGCAGCGTATTAAGCCATTTTCTAGAAGCACTGTATGAAAATCTATATTCCTTAGAGATGTGTGTCTACCTACAACCACATGCGCATATATCCCCCCCATACAGACAAAGAAAAACTTAGAGCAGAATGTAGCATGTCTGTTTTTGAATCCCATGGTAATAAGTGTTTTTCATCACTCAAGCTAGTTCCTCTACAATAACGATGAACAATTTCATTGAAAACATTTTACTTTGCTTGTATTCAGTGAGTCTGCCTGCATTCCCACATGAACTATGCCTCTCAGGGTCAGCACAAGTTACCAAGATCTCTGCCATTTCACAAAGTGATGCGGCAAATTCGGTTAACTTCTAGTAAAGACAGCATTCCCATAGATATTTTTAGAATTAACCCATCCCCCAATGGCAAGCAAAAATGTAGATTTCATCAATATCAACTTTGAAAACAGGGAGACAGATTCTCAGGTCAAAGTCATATTTTATTAAAGGATAACAGCTTATTCTTTTTTATTCTGTTTTGCTCACTTCTTCCAAAAGGAGTACATTTTTATTTGATAAGACAGCTTGAAAATCACTTCATTAATGGTTTCAGCAACTGAAGCACATCAGAAGTACAGTGGTATCTCCAGTACGAATCAATTAACCGTGTATGACACAGTGGCCCATTTCAGTAATTCCAAGTACTTAGGCAATTTGTTTATTTGCTCAACTAAATTAATTATTTCCAGTTTGTAAGTTGTGATCCTTCTTTGCTGACTGAGTTGGTATCCTCTGAACCCAGGCAGAGGCAGGATGACCTAGGTTCACAGTCACAGACTATGACTCTATAAAAGGGGCCTGGATTTTCGGAGTCCTTCTCACTAGTTACCACATTATTATGATAAGGAGGACACTTAGGGGATATTTATCTCATTTTCAGGGATGAACTAAACCAGTGGTTGGTTTGGTGGACTCAGAGAATCTTCAAGTTCTCTTCCTTAGTCTGGCTTAGTTAAAAACATCCTGGCCATAGAAAAGCTGTTTGGATTTATTTGTGAGCAAGAGTGTGTGGGTGTACATTGCACATGTGTGTGCATGTTTGTGCACTAGGGATGCTGTTTGATGTCTGACTGTTAGCGCAATGAAGTGCCCCGGAGAAGTGTTATTTGTCATGGTCTCTTCGTGAGGGCGTCTCTGTCTATACAGGGCTTTCTGCTGTCTGAGTCCACTGTTGGCCATTCTACCTTTGCCCACTTTGTTCTTTCCAGTGTGCTTTAGAGGCCTTCTATTGTGGGATATTGTAATTTACTAGTTTTTATTGTGTTGCTTGGCCTCATCTCCCTGGGTGAGTCATAAGAAATTAAGTTCCTAGGAGACTGGCTTTTTAAAGTACATAAAGACCATTTTTCCTCCTAGCTGGCTAAGGTCTGTTTGTTACATGTGTAAGGAGGTTATATAAACACTTTTAAAGTTGGAAAGTGTATTGGCTTTGTCTCAAAGATCACCAATTTTGAGAGTTTGAGGCATTCACCTTCACTAAGGACTGAAGAAGACCTACTGAGATTAGCAAGATCTGCCTGAGAATGTCTTAGATTTACCACCGATTTTGAGATAATTGTGAAGCCAAGTTTTTCCCTAAGGAAAAACAATTAAATGTGGTGGATTCAGCTGTGTGTCTTAGAAGACAGAGAAACACAACGAGATCTGCTGAAGTCTACAAAATTTATCAATTGTATACATAGAGAGTGAATATTATTAAAAAAGATTAATTTGCTTTTTAGTTAATATGTGTATGTGCCTGTTTGGGGGGTGTGCGTATGTGAGTGCAGGTACCTATGGAGGCCAGAGTCATTAGATCCCCTAGAGCTGGAGTTACAGGCAGTTCTGAGCTGCCTGTTGTGGGTTCTGGGAACTGAATTCAGGTCCTCTGCAAGAACAGCAAGCAATCTCAACTTTTAAACTGTTGAACTATGGCCCAAGCCTGCTTGATAGTGAATCTTTTGATAGTATCTAAGAATGCAATTAATATCTATAATCAATCTCTCCTTTTAAAAATCACTCTATTTCTTTTATAATAATAAGAATACCAATTTCTAATGAGTGACCAAAAATGGAACAGAATATATTTAAAATTAGGACTATTTTGATTTTTTACACATAGTACATTTACTATTTTAGTTTTGTTTTAATTAAGATGGTTGAAAGGAGCTTAAAAAATTCATAAGGATATTTATATGCAAAATACTTTCAATATAGTGCACTTTGGTCAAAAATGCTGAGACCAGAGGAGTGAGCCTAATACTATTATTCTGCTAAATAGACAGAGTATTAGACTGACTCCTAACGACTTATTATTATACCCGTAGATGAATACATATTTCAGTTCTTACCAGAGGAGCTCTCTTATGCAGCAGTTAGTGACTAACCACAGAAACCCACAACTGTCTAACATGCAGGGAGCAAGAGGCTGCAGGGCGCTCACCCTGAATAGGACACCTATGGCAAACCTCTGCCACCCAAGACTCAGAAGAGGAAGAGGGGGCAGAAAGATTGTAAGAGCCAGAGGTGGTGGATCACCACAAGGAAACAGAGTTTTCTAGACAGCTGGGAAGTTACTCGTATGAACTCACAGCAATGGTGACAGTAGGCACAAGTCCATGTAAGATCAAATCATATGGACATGGGGAGATGGGTAAGAAACTCTAATGCTACCTAAGGAAGCATCTCTCCAGGCCCCTCTTTGTTTTCATTGTCAAGGACATTGGTGTTTTGGGACCCTAGATGAGCATTTTACTCAAGGTAGATGAGCATTTTACTCAAGCTGTACCCTTAAGGTGACATATACAGGCAAAAAGAAAAAAATATAGTCATTTTGAGCACAAGTTCAAGCATATCTGCAAACTAACAAATGAGTACTGTGAGTTTGTACAAGGCAATTTAAAAATGACATGAATCAGCTTTACCTCAGGACTTACTTTCTAAGCAGTGCACAACAACTTAACTTCTCTGTCTCACTAGCTTCTCTTTAAAATAGGCACGAGTGGAAGACAAGGCTTAGCGGTATGGGCATTTGCTTACCATACACAAGGCCCTGGGTTCAATCTCCAGTACTGACAAGAAAAAAAAGATAAACTCTTAATGGAGGCTCAGCAGTTAAGAACACTGGCTGCTCTTTCAGAAGACCTGGGTTTGATTCCCAGAACCCACATGGCAGCTGACAACTGTCCATAATTCTAGTTCCAGGGGATCGGATACCCTTTTCTGACCTCTGAGGGCACTGTACTACACAGGTATACTTACATGCACGCAGGCAATACACTCATACATGTAAAATAAAACAAATAAAATATTAAAACATATAAAAACAGGCAGAATAACGTAACAACTTCATACGCTTAAATGAAAATGCAGGTAAACTGCCTGAAATTGATCCTGACAGAAAGTAAACACATATTATTAAGTATTATTATTCCCACTATGTACAAAAATATTAAATAAAATGTTATTTTTATTTATTGACGAATGTATTATAATTTAGTATCCAGTTGTGAAGGAAGTTCTGTGTTGTATTTTGTTTCCTAATATTTAATGATGCTCCCAAGGAGAGGAATACTTTTCCCTACCACTGATAGCAGCTTTGCCAGCATGCCTTCTTTAACCCATGAAAATGCATGTCACTTCTAAGCATAAACTTTGACTCCTTGGTAGTTAGGAAAATGTACCCAGTGACTCCTTCATTATTTCTAGAATGAAAACAGGGAGAGAGAGCAGTCCATCTACATGAACTCCGTGAGCTGGAAAGGAACGCTTTGCAGCAGTTCAGACTGAGGGAATTTGCCACTGTACCAATATGCTGCATTTGAAGGCACTTCAGCTCCATAAATTAGCATCAACATTTCTATGGGCTGGGCATGGTAGCTCATGCCTGGAATCCAAGCATTCAGGAGGATCAGGAATCAAGGTCATTCTAGACTATAGGTAGTTCAAGGTGGGCTATATGAGATTCTACTCAAAACCAACCAAAACCAACCAAATTAAAACCCAAACCAAATAAAACCCAGCAAACGATCAAATTTTTCCTCTTAAGTCCCTCTCTCCAAAGGAATTATTTTACTCAGGGCCCAGTGACTAAGCCATTCCCAAAATAAACACGGAGAAGGCTGCACAGCTTGGTATCTGTCTTTTCCAATGGAAGGAACAGTTCTTTCCAGAGCAGGCCTTTTTGGTTTGGCATTAGAAGGAAAGTATTTTGCGGACTCCTGGAGCCTTGCTTTCAAGTAAATTGCTGTTGTGGGTACTGATCCTCACAGCGCTGCAGAGCAGGCGGTTACTACTAGTGTTTTTCAAATGGCCTCTTTCCAAAAACAGCTTATGAATATAAAAATCAAAAGCTAAAATTCATTGTTCTCTACTTGGAATATATCCCAGACAACTGCATTGAATTTATTCATAACACATGAAAAGAACAGTCTTAAGACAATCTCAGTGGGAGGAAGAGAGGAAGAGAAGGTAGGAAATTGCTTGATAACGGAAATGAACCTTTACATAGTCAGAAGGCAAAGGACATGGGAGGCCAACGCTTTTTTAATTAGAACTTTTATACTTTTGAAAATGAGACGTGTTTACTTAAAGTATTACATGTGTTTGAGCATTAATTGTCTATTTGAGTTCCAAAATGTTAATTTCAGAGACCAGCTGTAGACTTTTTATGACAAGGCTCGTTATTTTTCCTATCGGGCATGGAAGTAAGCAGCTCTCAGGTGAGGCTCTCTTGGCACAGGTATGGGCAGTGGACAGGAACAGCGAGGGTGATGTGAGAAGGGGTCATCTTCTCAGTGCACCGAAGAAGCATGTTCCTTTCAGTCTTTGCTTTTGGGAGATCATAATGATGAATTTTAGTATGAAAGCAATCACCTTCTAATGAATTTTGATCACCCTGGTTTGGTTATTTGTGGTAAGTTCAGAAATGAATTGAAAATGCAGTCATCAAAAGCATGAAAATCAGTTTCCTAGATCATGCATACAAGGACTTTTGACATAAATAATGAGCAATAAATTTTATATTTTGTGAGTTTATTTAAAGATATTGGTCACATATTATAGGAGCACTACTGGGCAATCTAGATTAAAACCCCTGTGTTGGAGGCACATATGCTTTTGAAAATGTTGTAAGTGAATGAATGTTCCTGTTGAGTACGTTTTCCCATTCCTCCCTGTAATATGTACACTTGAACTAAGGCACAGCAAGGTGCTGTAACTTCCTTCACAGAACAGCTGTAAGAATACACACTACAACTTGTACAGGGAGCAGGTCCTTAGTTTTAATTAACTAGTGTGCTCAGTCTTTTTATGATAGAGAAAGGACCTCCTCTTGCTGTTTTGAGGTTACTCAGTAACTTGTGGCTTATAAAGCCAATCCCTTTGGTGCAAACATTTGATCAAGTTCACCTTATCTCTCTCCCCTTTACCTGCGTCTGTCCCAGGTCTGACCTCATCGTGTGTTAGGCTGCCATTATTAGTGTTTTGGAAAGGGCAATTATCCCTTCCCAGCTCCCAGCAACCTTGTTCACTCTGTGCTGTCCCATTTTCACAGTGACCACCGTTAATGAATCCACATCTCACGGAACTCATGCTTGATCCCCTGGGTTAATAGAGTTCAAAGACTGTTCTAGGGAGGTTGGCCATGTCACCCAGTTAGTGGTGAGATCCTTTAGGCCACTGTGGGTGGTGCTTGATCTTCTGAGGCTCAGCTGCGTTCTCCACCTGACCTGGTTCTGTGCAGTCAACCCTGGGGCTTTGGATCAAGGACTCCTCTTATCTTAGGATTTCAGGCTCCGAGTGGAGCAGTGTGAGTGGGGGGGGGGGGGGGGGGGGGGGGGGGGGGGAGAGCAAGAGAGACCGAGAGAGGCCAAGGGACAGAGGGAAACAGAGAGAGAGACACACAGAGAGAGACAGAGACAGAAAGAGAATGAGACAGAGGATGGAGAGAGAGAGAGAGAGAGTGAGAGAGAGAGAGAGAGCAAGAGGGACCAAGAGAGGCCAAAGGACAGAGGGAAACAGAGACAGAGAGACAGAGACAGAAAGAGAATGAGATAGATGACAGAGAGAGAGAGAGAGAGAGAGAGAGAGAGAGAGAGAGAGAAAGGAGAAGAAGAGAGAGAGAGCAGCGGAGAGAGCATACTTTTTTTTCTTTTGGGTGGTTTTGTCGGATTTACATCATCTCTTTGTGGCTTAGATTAATGTGGAGAAAGAGTGAGCAGCTTAGGGATCATACTTTTTTTTCTGTTGGGTGGAATTGTCGCAGTTACATCATCTCGTTGTGGCTTAGATTAAAATGCCTGTGTTTCTTGATTGGGGATTTCTGTTTGTTGCTGTTTAAAAGAGATTTATTGTTATTATTTTAACTTTAGAAGATTCTGTTCCTTTCCTAAAGACACCAGATTCTTATAATTATCATATCTGAAGAGAGCAAAGTGTCAGTTTTGGAAGTCATCTGCTTTGCTTTGGGCTGCCCTGTGCCCCTTCTGAAGCCCAGGATGCCTCGCACAGTAGGGGAAGGGCTTCAGGGCAGCAGGGGTGACCAGGAATAAACAAGCACTGGATAGTATTTCCAAACATTGTCCTCCCTCATGAGAACTTCAAAAGATATGAAAGAATGAGGGCAACCCTCAGCAGTACTGGGCCTGGGAAAAAGAATTACGCTGCTGAAAAACAACAGCTAGACGCATTTAAAAGATGACCTTAAATCATTAATATCCTGGGATGAAGTTAGCATATTTTTCCTTTCATTTTTGTTTATTGGAATATTCACTATACTTGACGCTGGGGCTCATGTAATCTCTTTCAAGGTCATCATGCATGCTGACCTTATTTACCTCCTCCCACTCCTCCCTGTAAGTGCCTCATCCTCTTTCCCTCTCCAGCTAGTCTCTTCCTTCCCCAGTCTCTTCTGTTTTGGTATCATTCATATTGTTATGGAACTCGGGACAACTGGGAAAGACTACCCAGACTCAAAAAGTTCCAAATCAGCTGAATTAAGCTCTTAAAATTTTATTAGCAGTTTTAATCTTGGCAGCTGCTTTGAGGAGGTGAATGAGGGAAGAAAGAAAGAAAGAAAGCCATGAAGCCATGTAGGTTTAGAGCCTGTGTGGGAGGTCAGACACGTGGCTGACTGGCAGCCCCATGGCTGGGAGAAGGAAGCTTTAGAGAAAGAAAAGAAACACAAGATGCTAGGGGCAGCCCAAAGCCTTAAAGAAAGCATGTTTAGTAAGAAAGGAGAGCCATAAAGAAAAGGAGAAATTCCGCTTCCCTGAAGAGCTCAAGGACGCGGACAAACTCATGGGCTACATGGCTGTAGCTAGTCTGAAAGTTCTGCCCTATTAGGTGGGATTCCAGGCAGGAAAAACTCGCTATCTCATTAACCCACTAGGTATTCTTCCCATCTATTTAACATGACCTTCCTAGGAGTGGTCCTATGACCAGATGATTGACAGGTTAAACTTACACAAAATGGAGGCATTTGGGGCATTACAATAGAGATGTATGTGTACATGTGTATAT
>NW_008348089.1:1081062-1084180 GCF_000622305.1 Nannospalax galili
ATGTATCTGCAAAGAAAAGAATCTGGGACTTACAAATGAGAGAAAACATATGATATTTGTTCATTAAAAATTATTTTATTTTACGTGTATGAGTGTTATGCCTGCATGTGTGTATGTGCACCCATGTCATGTAGTGGCCTTGGAGGACAGAAGAGGGCATCAGATCCCCTGGAACTGGAGTTATGGATGGTTGTTAGCCACCATTTGGGTGCTCGGATTCAAGCCCTAGTCTTCTGCAAAAATGGTCAGTGCTCCTAACTGCTAAGTCATCTCTTCAGACTGATGTTTTTCTATTTCAACTTATTTTGTTTATTAAGAATATCTCCATTTGCATTCATTTTCTAGCAAATGACAACATTTTCAAATATGTGGAAAATCATGCTCTTCATAAAGTCATCCAAATTCATTTTAGGAATTTAAACCCATCTCTAAGAAGAGATACCCACCCCATTCCCAATATTTTCTTCATTCTATTGATTTTAGGGGCCTTTAATTCCCTATAATAGCCTGAGTTACATTGCTTAGATTTTTAACACTATGTTTCTCCACTACACTGAGCTTTTTGACGACTGAAGTCCATCTTACATCCTCTCTACCAAGGGCCATTATGGCATCTGGGCTTTGTGGATTCTTCAGAAACATTTGTTACATATTTTAACATTAAAATTTATTCCCCATTTCAGAAAAATAGTATTTTTGGAATAATTTGTAACTTTTTCAAATCTAGCTATACATAGAGAATATTTCCTGCTTGTAATGCGGACACAGTTCCTCCTAGTGTTACATTATCAAACCATAGTAACTAGGGCAACATGAAAGAATTTTATCTTTAATACTCAGAGCATAGGCAGTCATAAAGAATTCTAAGATGCTCAGGTCTTATTTTTCCTGTGTCACTTATGTTAACATTTGTTTCTTCTCTTTGCTAAATCTCTAACAAGTTAACTTCCATTTGAGTCAGAAATCAACTTACTCATTGTTTTCCTAAACACTTTTAATAGATAATGATTTAATTTTTATGACTAACTTTAATTATCCATAAATTTCCAATATAAATGACGTTATTTAGAAGATTTTATTTAGCAAATGTAGGGGATAGACTCTTAAAACATTTGAGTTGTTTTGTATTTGTAAATTTGATATAATCTTATTTGATAATTTGTTCTCATTTGGTAATTTGCTATCATTAAGAACACAATAGCTAGGTGTGGTGGTGCATGACTTTAATCCCAGCACTCAGGAGGCTGATGCAGAGACAGAGGCTGGTGGATCTCTGTGAGATTGAGGCCAACTTGATCTACATAGTAAGTTCCAGGCCAGTTGGGACTACAGGAAGACTCTGTCTCAAAAAAAGATAAAAAAAAAAAATAACAATAAAAAACAAATTCACTCGATAGTCATGTGTTTTCTGTCATATCTCATTTCTACAGATGGCCTGTGAATTGTTTACCTCTCACTCTTCTCACACCACACCAAGTCAGTCTCTCTCAAAGTCATGTGGCAATGAATCATAAAGCAGAAAGACTGAATCTAAAAACTGAAGCACACAGCACAGTGACAGGCTGTCACAGATACCATTCTCACCACAAGAGACAGTTTTAGAAGCATAACCTCAGTTTATGGAGCAACAGAACCCAATGCTTTGGTGAAGTATCAGTCTGGCATTAATCTGATGCCAAAGGATGGATTTCCCTTTGGCTCTTAATCCCAGACCTAGCTATTGGGTAAATTAGCAGAGGTAGCATGTCATATGTGATTCTGGGCCAACTTTTTTTCTCCCATTCCTTTTTCAGAGCATAAAAGAGAAAGCAAAAAGAGAAAAAGAAATATATTTTATTTACATATAGAAGACTGAAATTGACATGGGGTAGAAAACATTCTAGCTAATTATTTAAATGTGAAGTAATACCTATGCACTACTGACCTACAGAGAGAAAATAAAGGCATGAGTGACATCAATTTGGTCTTTATTAAGCACTGGAGGGCATAACAAACATTTGCAAAATTCCCAGAATTTTCTAATTACTTGGTAAAACAATATCAAACATCTAGAATGCATTACATTGAGAAGTAAATTCTAGTAAAGCTGTACCATTATTGCAAGAAATAGCTGCATGCATCTGTGAGCAATTGTCAAAAAGAATGCTGAGTAACAAGCACATTCAGAGACACACCCCAGTCCGCCCTTATTTCTCATTCACCTCTCTAGAGGTGTCTGGGACCCTGCTAATTCCAGGCCAGGCTTAGCTGGGTTTGGTTGTTTGGTTTCATGTCTGCCCCATTTCCTCTTTTGTATGGGACCCAAGTGTTCCACAGGGCAGATACTTCTTAAGCCAGTGCAGAAGCATTCATTCACATAATCACATGTTCAGCTTCTGGCAAAAGAAGAAACAAAGGACAGGGACATACACTCTCACCATCAACAGCCTGTACTAATGATAAAGAAATAGAGACCAGGGGATGATAGTTTATCCAACAGAGTGTCTAAATTAGTTTTAATCTAGGGCAATGGTAGTTTATCTTAAAACATAGTGTATTGAGAACAATAATTTATATCACTATTGAGAAATGCCATTATAAAATGAGAACTATAAATGTGAAAATATCAAGGACATTGTAAATTTTCTGGGAAAAATGAGAATTTATAATGGGTTGTTACCTGGAGGGGACCCATTGAGTCATGGACCCTAACATTTTGGGGGCTCGTCCGGGATTCGAGGGGGGACCCCTGGAAAACAAAAGACGGGTGGAGGCAGAGTTTCATATGAGGAAGGCCCTCGTAACAAGTCTCAGGTTTGAGTCCTGAGCAGGGAAGTCCAGGTTCGAGTCCTGGCCCTAGGGGTTGGAGAGATCCGACTCTGGGAAGGAAGCTTAACGACAGGAAGCTGGCGCCAGAAGTGGAAAAGGTCGAGCTCCTAACCCTACGGCAGTCCGAGTGGACGCCCTTCGGGAGAATTACCAGGAGCCTTGGGAATCTGGAAGGTGAGAGTGAGAGTGGTGAATGCGGCGCGCGCCAGAGTGAGAGGAGGACCGGTCCGAGTGAAAGTAGTGAAATGTGGTGTGGATGTATGCTGATGGTTACGCTCCTTATAGTAGGAGTGGGATTGGTTCTGTATTT
>NW_008348089.1:1086564-1087890 GCF_000622305.1 Nannospalax galili
GCAAAGACGGGGCAGCTCACGTGGACCAGGCTGCCCCAAGGCTTCAAGAACTCCCCCACCCTGTTTAATGAGGCCCTGAGTCAAGATCTGGAGCCTTATCGCAAGAGGCACACTGATGGAAGCAGCTTTGTGAAGGATGGAGTCAGAAGAAGAGGGGCAGCGGTGGTAACACAAGAAGGAGACGTCATCTGGAGTGCTGCCCTACCTCCAGGTACCTCCGCGCAAAAAGCCGAACTCATTGCCCTTGCAGAGGTCCTAGAAAGGGCGGAAGGCAAGCGAGCTAACATCTACACGGACAGTAGATATGCCTTTGGCACGGTGCACGTTCACGGTGCCATCTACCGAGAGAGAGGGTTCCGATCTGCTGAAGGAAAAGAGCTAAAGAACTTACAGGAAGTCCAGAGACTATTGAGAGCTATAGATAAACCCAGGGCAGTGGCAGTCATACACGTGCCTGGACACCAAGTCAAGAAGACTCCTGAGGCCATTGGTAACAACCTTGCAGACACGGAAGCCAAAAGAGTGGCCCTCTCCAGTCCTGGAGATCCAGTTGTACTAGCCGCCCTAGAGGTACCGATACCAGAACTGCCTACTCTGCCCCCCAAACCTGATTATTCTCCACAGGATCTAGAGTGGATAAAGAAGCGAGCACCGGAGGGGAGGACTGGGGAAGGAGGTTGGAGCCGGGACCAGGAAGGCAGGTTGATTCTACCAGAAATATTAGGGAAATACATGTTAACTAATTTACACAGATCTACCCACTTAGGTTGGAAGAAGTTGCTTACTCTTTTCCAAAATGCACAGCTGGTTTTCCCACATCAGACTAAAGCAGCAAGATTGATCACGGGAAGTTGCAACAGCTGTGCGAAACTTAGACCAGCCCCGAAGGAGCTCCACCCAACTGGTAGCCGGGAGAGGGGGAGGGCACCGGGAAGGTATTGGGAGATAGACTTCACTGAGGTAAAGCCAGGTAAATTTGGTTACAAGTACTTGTTAGTAATGGTGGATACCTTCTCGGGATGGGTAGAGGGCTTTCCCACTAAAAATGAAACTAGCCAGGTAGTAGCAAAAAAGCTAATTGAGGAAATAATTCCCAGGTATGGAGTCCCTGAAGTCATAGGTTCTGATAACGGCCCAGCTTTCGTTAGCAAAGTTCTGCAAGGACTAGCCCAGACTCTGGGAACAGATTGGAAATTACATTGTGCTTATAACCCACAGAGTTCTGGGCAGGTAGAAAGGATGAATCGGACTTTAAAGGAGACCCTTTCTAAATTGGTCGCTGAGACTGGCGGTGACTGGGTGACTCTCCTTCCCTTAGCCATTTTC
>NW_008348089.1:1090219-1106718 GCF_000622305.1 Nannospalax galili
TGTTGGAAAAAAAATGAAATACCTTGATGAATGCTGTAAGAACTCTGCATTTTGATAGAAAACTCTGTTTAAAATGTTGATTTAGATTTACTTGCTAAGCTTGCCTGTTCTGCCTGATTTGTATCTACCACACATGGATGATTAACCTAGTTGAAATGCTAAGAATTGAAGTGCTGTAAACCTCCTTCCTGGACCCTGGACCCCAGACTCAGTTGATTTCCAATGTGTCCTGTAGGCCTGTTTGCACATACCAGATAACCGATAAGGAACAAAGAGAGGGAAGTTGCACCAGGCTTACACCAGATCTACCCTTCCTGGAAAAGATGTTTAACCGAAACTATAGCTTTTAGAAGATGTTTGATTAAAGTGTCTGCTGAGGAATGCTTTTTGTGTAATGACTATGTGAGCCTATATAATCTGTACCTGAAACTGAATGGGGGTCGATCGTTCTGACCAGACTTGCATGTCTCGGGAAGCCGGTCGACCCCAGCTAGCTGGAAAAGTAAAGACTCTGCTTGATTTTTACATCTCCAATCCCGTGTATTTGTTACCTGGAGGGGACCCATCGAGTCACGGACCCTAACAGGGTGAATGAAACTTGTTCAAGTGATTGTTGCTTCATTTTTCCTTATTGGAAAATTCAGTATTAAACCACCATATGCAAATGACTTTGGGATTATTCTGATGGAGTGGTTACATAAAATGCTAACCAAAAGTCTCTCAATATACATACCCATCTTAACTTATGTTTTATCAACTTACTGTATGATTCATGTATTTTAACTTGCTTTATGTGTATGAGTGTATTGCCTGCATGTGTGTAAGCGCATCCATGTCATGCAATACCTGTGAAGGTCAGAAAAAGGCATCAGGTCCCCTGGAACTGGAGCTACAAATGGTTGTTAACCACTATGTGGGTGCTGGGAATCGAACCCAGGTCCTCTGCAAGAGCAGTTAGTGCTTTTAAGCTGAGCCATCTCTCCAGTCCACAGGATTGTTTTTTTGAAGTTTACCTTGGCAGTAATGCAAATTAGAACAGATACTGTGGAAAGCAGCATAGAGATTCCTCAAGTAAATTTAAAATACAATGACTATATGACTCAATGTATTTCTCTTGAGAAAAGAAATGAAATTATCACGTCATGGCGCTGTCTCTGCTCACACTACAGTCTTATGTACAGGAAGCAGGATGTGGAAAAAGCGTGCTTCAACAGATGAGTGGATAAAGAAGGGGCATCATGTAAACACACAATGGAATACTGTTTATCTTAAGAAAAGAAGACAGTCTTGCCCTTTGTGACATCACAGATGAACAGGAAGGATATGCTACTCACATAAGACTGACACAGAAACACAAATAGTGTAAGACCTCAATTACAAAAATCTAAAAAAAGGTCAAAGTATTAAAACAGAATAGACTAGAACGTAACAGCAACCGGGGAAATATACTTTGTTTGTTAGTGTACACTTTTAGTTAAAATGAATAAGTTCCAAAGTTTGCATGTGCAGTATCATGACTATGATTAGAAATAAGGTACTGTGAATTTGAAATGTGAAATTTTCTAAGGGAAGAGAAATTAGGTGTTTTCATCACACATGTGGGAAGGCTAACTGTGTGAAGCAATGGATATTTTTTCAGTTTGCTTTTACAGTGTTAGAGACTGAACCCAGGGCCTCACGCCTGCTAGGCAAATGCTGTACCACTGACCCTGAACTGATGGGTATTTTAGTTAGATTATTGTGTCTTTCACTTCACAATATTCACTGAATTAGCACGCTGGACATCTTAAATATACACTTTTTTTTTTTTTTTGTCAATGCTGTGTCTCAGTAAAGATGGGAATCAGAACATCTTTGTGGCATTTTCATAAACTTTTAATGATCAATGTCATGAAAATAATTATATCTTACATAAACGTCATAAAAGTCAGGTCTTGTACTCAAAAGATGAGTAAAATTTGAAAGACATTTTTGCTACGTTTTATTCATTTATTTTAAATTTATTTATTTATTTATTTATTTATTTATTTATTTATTTTTGCCTGAATGTATGAAAGTATACCAGTGTGTGTAGTGCCTGCAGAGGCCAGAAAAGGGCATTGGATCCCCTGGAGTTAAGGATAATTGTTAAGTACTGTGTGAGTATTGGGAACTGAACCCAGGTCTTCTGCAAAAGCTGTGTTTTAAACTGCTGAGTCACCTCTCCATCCCCAACTTCTTTGTTTCTTGACATTTAATCACTTTCATGTGCCTATTATGACAAGGGGATATGTTGGCTAGCATTACTTTTGGTTAAAGTCTGAGCAAAGCAATTTGGTGGGCAAAATACACAGTTTACTTTTACATGTCATATTTTGGTGATTATTTTCTCTGCACAAGCACTGAAACACATTGAAGTACCAAGACATTCATATTTCTTGATCTGCTATGTATAAAGAAATTATATTGGCCCCTTTAATCTTTGGTTATATTTTCCTTTTGGGTGTTTAAGGCCATACAGTTGGCCCAGACAAACTGATTTATTTTTACTCTTAAGGTTGTTTGAGGATCTGTTCCTCAGGGATCACATGGGCTTTGGGGGAGCCCCTGGCTTTTTTCATGTAATTTCATGGTTCATAAACATCACTATGTTGAAAACTGTTGCCAAGTGTCTCCTACCATTGTTTTACCCTTGATTAAAGGCTGAAAATTTCCTTTCTTTCTTTTAAAATATTACATGTATGAATGTTTTACCTGAATGCATGTAAATGTACCACCTGGTGCCCATGGAGGACAGAAGAGGGCATTGGATCCCTGGAACTGGAGTTATGGATGGTTGTACTCTGTCCTGTGGGTGCTGGAAACTGAACTTGGGTTTTCTGTAAGAGTAGTAAGTGCTCTTAATCACTGAGCCATCTCTCTAGCCCCACCACAAACTCTTTCAGAGGCCATACATGCAGGAGTGCATGGGCAGATGTAGTGTGTGTTTCCCTGCTGTGACCTTACTCTGAATAGTTCTGATTTTCATAAGTTGGCTAATTTCTATTCCATGTAGGGTATGCAATATTGTTTTGTAAATTTTCTAATAAAAGTAGTTTCTAAAGGCTAAAAATTTATCTCTGTCCTAAATTGCATTTGTCTTACCAAAATTATATTTCCCCCAAGTATTATTTAGAAAAGTTGAGAACTATAGCTGTAAGGATTACAGCTCAAAATATATTGTATTTTCCAACTTTGTAAATTAAAGACTTTCATTTTTGGCTTCCCCCTTCCCTTGAAATTACAAATATAACTTCAGTTTATTTAAGCTATTTTCCTTGTCCCCCAAACTTTTTGTATAAGCCATCACTAGTGATTTTAAACAGAAATTACACTTCCTCCTAACACTCTGGTAAGTTAACATAGTGTGCTGTGATTTAGCACACTTTATCACCGTACCTCTTCTGGTATTGTAACCAAATGTTTACTTAGATGTCTCTCACATGTGCTAAATTACTGGCTCTGAAGGACAGGATTTTGATAAAGGCTTTCTTTCCTCTATAATTAAAAAGCAATAAAATAGTGATAAAAATTCAGACTATGACCTTGGAATGTTCATTTTATCAAAGAGGCCCATAGAAAAAAGTTCAGTTTAAAAATTCTCACAGCTCACAAAGAACAAAACGATTCCAAAAGTTCAGAGCAGTGTTGATTCCCTTGGCTCATTTAATTAATGATCTATAACCTGACCCCTGACTCTATTACTGTCGATTTTCTGGAGTGCTGAGGATCCAGGTTTTCTAAGAAGTCATGGTCATTAGAATTCCAATAGATGCTCAGGCCTGTCTTCCCGTCCTCTTCTGTTTCTCAGACCCTATCAGTTGCAGGCTTAGTAATAATGCTTTCTGAAAGAAAAAAAAAAGACTAATAATTATAAATTGGAATTAAGTAATTGTCTGGAATCCTACTAACTCTAGCAGCTTATGCTGTTTAATTTTGTCTTTTTGAGACAAGGTCTTCCTGTAGCCCCGGCTGACCTGGACCAGACTATGTAGACAGGCTGGCCTTGATCTCATAGAGATCCACCTGCCTCTGCCTCCCAAGTGCTGAGATTAAAGTTATGAGCTACCAAGCTAACCTTTATGATTTTTTTTAGATGTATGAATCAGTCATCTTCTATAGAGTTTTCTAACTCATAGAGAAAATATACAAACCTTACATTTTTGTGGAGATATATACCAAGCAGAGAAGAAAGATATAGAGCTAGAGTTACCTTTAAAGTCTAGACGTAGCAACAAACACTAAGAGAGAATCTTAGGATTCTTATTTGCAAATTAAATAGGTTGGTCTTAATTATCTTAAATTTTGATATATTTTAGCTTTGTCTAATAGCTAATCAAGCTTTTGTCTTCACTTTTGCCATTGGTTTTTAGCCAATAAAAATTACTTATTCTATCTGGGCTTATCAAAGAACATAGTTTTAATTTTTATTACAATTTTCTGTTTGTCTAGAGTATACACAAATTAGACAAACTTCTCATTGAAGTAGACTTTGCTTTAATACTTTCATATAATTTGGGAACTGGAGAGGTGGATCAGCAGTTGTGAGCATTGGCTGCTCTTGTAGAGGACCTTGAGTTCAGTTCTAGGCACCCACATGGTGGCTAACAACTGTCTGTTACTCCAGTCCCAAGGGTTCTGATGCTCTCTTCTGACCTCTGCAGGCATTGCAAGACTCAGGTGTACTTACATACATGTAGGCAAAACACTCATACACATAAAATAAATATAAGTAAAAATATATACATAAAAACTTTTCATATAACTTGTTCCCACAGTTTTCTTTTTAATTTAATTCTTGCCCCTGATCAGCACTTTAAGTGCCCTGAAATACTCAGGATCCCCTAACTATTGTCACCAACAGTTGATTTCTCTTTTTTAAATCAGCAAGGAATAACTTTTCTTTGAGGGAAAATACTATGGATTTCAAAAAAGAAAGCACTAATCAAGAGCCCAAGGCAGAGTGAAACAGGGTGAATGGAACCAAAGAATTATTTGTACGGAGGAAAAGACTGATATAAAGAAGTTGAAAAACTGCTAAAGGTTAGTAGAGTTAAGATCAGAAAGCATTTTTAGTCTTTACTTTTATAAACAGAAAGTTTTGTTAACAAACAATAATCAGAAAAATATTAGGGTTGGGGTCAAAGTTTCCAGCAGTCCTAGACGCTTCCCTTCCTTAACTCATAGTTCCTGTGACTGCACAGGTCTCCAGTCAGACACCCAGAATGAGGCCCATGTAGTCCGCGAATCCACTATTAACATACAACAGAAATCTTATTTTAACAATATTGGTTCAAAGATTTCATTAAATGAATGGATTCAAACTCAAAGGATGTATGAAAACAAATATTTAACAACAGATTTTGAAAAACATACACTAAAAACTGTAAACATTACTGCATGGCATGTTATAATACTATAACTTCATGAATGTGATAGCAACTGTTCACTGTGAATTTTTGCATTGGTCAAGCATGGATGAATGGAGGAAAAAAGTAAGTATATTGGGTAAAAAGGAGCCCCCAGCTCCCATCACTCTGGAGACAAATCCAGGCCCATTCCATGTTCTGAACTGACCTGAGGTTACACATACAATGTGGGTATCTGATAACTAACAAAGTAGAAAATGTTCTTTTCAGATAAATAAGTCTAAGTTTTCAGCATTCCAAAATAAATAATAAAAATGTCTCATTCTGTGTAACTGTCTCTGTATTAATTACTTTTCTGTTGCTGTGATAAAACACTGTAACCAAGGCAACTCATAGAAGAAAGAGCTTATTTGGCTTATGATTCCAGAAGGATTAGAGTTCATAATTGCAGGGGAGGCATGGCCACAGAGATGGCTGGAGCAGAAAGCTGGGTGATTACGTCTTCAAGCAGGCACAGGAAGCAGAGCCTGGCTGGAAATCTGGCAAGGCCTAAGAACTCTCAAAGCTGCTCCCAGATATGTGCTTCCTCCAGCAAGCTCACACCTCCTAAAACCTCCCAGAGGAGCTAGGGACAAAATGTCCAAGTACTTGGAGCCTATGGGGGACATTGTTACTCAAACCACCACAGTCGCTATTTTAGTTTGGATCCCTTGAGATGTTAAGTGCTACTGAAGTTTGTAATAACGAGGAGAGGAAGCACAGAGGAAAATTAGGAGGCCATGGAAAACTAAAATCACAGGGATGCATTTAGATGCTCAATGATGTAAAACCTTAACATCTTAGACACATGTTTAACCTGAGGGCAAAGAGGATCATTTCATCTACCTTTACACATGACTTCCTGAAGCTTTTATTCATCCAGGATTACAAGATTATCTGCAAATAGCTCTGAATAAATTGGAGGAGGAAAACAAGAACACCAACTACTACGGCACTTAGATATCTATCATAAGTTTTCTTGATGATGGGGCTTTTGACTGTGGTGACGTGGATTTGCAATTCAGTTTTCATTTGCATCTCCTTGATGGCTAAGTATGTTGAGCTCCTTTTTGAACATTTATTGGTAGAATAATTTTTTGGTGTTCAATTTTTTGCAGTTCTTTTTAAATTTTTATGTATTTATTTTTAAAATTGAAGAGAAATTTTGTTAAGAATTTCATGCAATAAATTTTGATTATATAAAGATCTTCTCTCCCATCTCCACTCTCATCCTACCACCCCTACCTCCAGCTTCATATGGGCAGAAGGAAATATAAATAATGTACAGTTTGGAGAGTAAAAGACTACTAAGAAGCTTAATATTATAGCCAAAGCCATGTGCTAGAAAAGAGGCTCTGATTGTTAAGGAAATTAGCACCGTTAAAGAGAGGCCCCCTGCTCTGCACTGGATCAATGGGAAAAGTGCCCTGAGAGTAAGACTTCACCTAGCTAAGCTTCCAACTTGGAAAAGGAAGAGTCCTAAGGAGTTTTCTGTTCTTAGTAAAGAACAACATACGAAAACTGCCACAAATGGGATTCAAGGGCAATGGTCCATCCCAAATGACAGATGAACCCGGCATTGTTCATGTGGTGCTAGTTTTGGAGGCATGAATGATGCAAGAGTGAGGGGTTCCTGAAGTCTTCCCTATGGTTTGAGAGAGCCAAAGTCTAACATGCATACAAGGGCTGCAAACAACTAACTGATGAGGAAAACCAAGTGGTCTCTGATCACTGAGAAAAAGAGGAATCTCTATTTGACATTCCTAAGCAATGTGTAAGAAAAGCAGAAATCCAGAGTGAAAAATCCCATTCCAAGAAACCTGGGTGTGGGTGTATTGTGAACAAAACCATGTACAAAGGAAGGGAGTGGTCCCTTACTCTGGCGCAGCTCTGTGCCTATTTATGTGCTGTATTATATTGTTTGATTTGTGCACTGGGAGCCAGCATGTCATCCCTGGAATGAAGCCAACATGGTCTTTGGTCTTAATGTGCTCTTGAATTAAATTTATAAGTATTATATTAAGTATATTTGTGTTCAGAATTTGCAGCATCCTCCTATGTGGTCCCAGATGTGGCATTGAGGGAGTGGTGGCTGCATGGGTTTGGGGTAGGGTTCTGGGGTTGCCTACCTCTGGAACAATGGAACTAGATTTCTCACCCTGCACAAAACTCAACTTTAAATGGATCACAGACTTCAACATAAGATCTGATACCCTGAATCTGATAAAGGAGAGAGTAGAGAATACCCTGAATAGTCACAGGAAAAAACTTTCTGAACATGATCCTGATAGCATACACATTAAGATCAGTAATTAAAAAATGGGACCTCATGAAACTGAAAAGCTTCTGTACAGCAAAGAAAACTATTACTTGAGTGAAGGGACAGCCTACAGAATGGGAAAAAAATCTTTACCAGCCATATGCTTGACACAGAGTTGGTATCTAGAATTTACAAAAAAACCTAAATATTAAAAAAAAAAAACAAATTGGGGTAAGGTACTAAACAGAGAATTCTCAAGAGATCAATACAAGTGGCCATTGGGGAAGAGGAGTCTTCATGGGAGAGGAGATACAATGTAGTTATATAAAGGGGAAGGATAATAATGGAATAGGTAAGGTTAAGTGGGATGTGGAATGTGAGGGCAGAGTAGAAGGGAGAGTATAGAGAGAAATAACTAACTCTAAAGGCCATTTGAAAAAAAGTCATGTAGAAGCCTATTACTGTAGAAGCCTTCATATATATATATATATATACTACCACACACCATAAGCTATTAAATAAAAAGTGCACAATGCAAGGAATGTTCTCCCTCTCTAAGGACCGTGGTGTGTCCCATACACTCTCAAACAATACTAGGCATTGTCCTTCTCTTTATTACCCTCCACTATGTGAAGGTAAGACCTTATACCTGGAGACACTACATACGTGAGTTACAGAACATGGAAAAATCAAACTGGTACTGACCTTGAAACTTCCTGGTACTGGCTAGCTTTCACAGTGCTGGAAGATGTTATGCATGCTACCAGAAGAGAAAAGTAATCATCAACCTTACCCAGCTATGAACCATGAAAGCTACAAAACTGACCAGCTTGGCAAGATATAGCCACACTTGAAATAGTGGCATAAATGCTAAGAGAGTAACCAACCACTTTCTGATTGGATTTAAGGCCCTCTTCACAAGACGAAACCATATCTGGCAATGTTATTGAGGCCAAGAACCTGTTGCTAGCCAGGTTATGGCCCTAGGGAAGAACTTTCTACTGTTGTTCTGCTAAATGAACATAGTAGTAGATTAACTCCTAATGATTTTTCCTTACACCCATAAATTAGTGCATCTCTGAACACTTTATTAAAGAAGCTTCTTTTTACAGTAGGTGGTAATTAACCTAGAGACCCACAACTTAACAAGATGCAGAGAATGAATCTGTGGAGTGCTCAGTCCTAAATGAGTCATCTATGTCACACACTTCCCCTAAAGGCTCAGGGAATGTTGTAGAAGAGGAGGCAAAGAGATGGTAAGAAACAGAGAGTAGTAGATGAATATAACAAAACAATGTTTTCTGGACATAAGACAACAGTTGCACAGATGAACCCTCAGTGGTTGTGCTCATTTGTGCGAGACCTGTGCAAGGCCTGCATGGAGCAGGGAGATGAGCAAGAAGCAACAACCCTAGCTTAGGAGCTATTGTTAATTGATAAATGGTGGTGGAGGGAGAGTTAATGTTTTTTAAGGATGTGACACCAGATAGGTTGACCACATGCCAGGGGATGAACCCACAGCCAATAATATTTGGGGAATATAAATTGAACTTGATAGATCATATATCACCACACCAGGAGTGTCCATATAAATATGTACATATTTATATATTACGTGAAGTGGGTGTGGTAGGGAGGTAAGTATGACTCTGAGACAAGATGGGGGAAGAAGTTTTAATATAATCAAAATAAATTGAAAAAATTTTCAAAGAATGAATAAAAATATTTTTTCTTTAAAAATATTTTTCTCAATGTATATTTTTATTGAATTTTTGTGCAATTCATATGATACTTATTAATCATATTTAGATCACCTCCTCCACTCAATCCCCCCCCATAGCCCACCACACTGGATTTCATGCATTCTGTCATATATGTTAAGGCCTATCGAGTCAAGAATGTGTATCTAGATGTCCCTCAGTGCAAGTTCATCCACTGGAGTCTAGTCAGCCTATCTAGAGTCACTCTCTTAAAGATCAACTCTCTCTCACCCAGCAGTAATCAGCTGCCAATAGTTTCTTGGCCAAGAGTGGGGCCTCCTGACCATCTCCCCAGTTCTATGCTGGGATTTTATCTGATTGAATTTGTATGGATCTTGTGCATGCTGTCACCGTTGCTGTAAGTTCATTATGAGCAAGCTCCCAGAGATCTGAAAGACTGTTTCTTTATGATCATGCACCACCCCTGGCTCTTAGAATCTTTCTGCCTCTTCTTCCACAGTGGTCCCTGAGGCTTGAGTGGGTGAGGCTTAATACAGGAGTAAAATATTAAGAAAAGAATATTTGTGTCTATATTCATCAAGAAAACTGGTTTGCCATTTGCTCTTTATGCTCTGTTATTTTCTTGTTTTGATATCATACTGGTTTCACAGAATGAGTCTGATAGTGTACCTTTCCTTTTCATGGGATTGTGTGAGAAGCACTGATGGGTCTTCCTCAAAGATATGGCAGAATATGGCAGTGACTCCTTCCTGATCTGGGCATTTCTCTGTATGGAAAGTGTTTATTACTGCTTCGATTTCACTGCATGTTATGGATCTGTTCAGTTATTTATATCTATTGGTCTTCATTTTGGTGGAATATGTGTTGACTTTATTAGTTTCGTATAGATTTCTTATATTTTTATAATATAAAATTTGAAATAATTCTCCAATAATCTCCTGAATTTCATTGGACTCTGTTTAAACATTCCCTTTTCATCTTTAATGCTATTAATTGGGTATTCTCTCTCTTTCTTTTGGTGGCTTTGGTAGAAATTTATCAGTCTTGCTTGTTTATCTTTTTTAAGGAACCAACTCTTTTTCAGTTGACTATTATTGGCCCCCATTCTTTTTGTGCATATTGCCTCAGTTTCTGCTATGATTTTTATAATTTCCTGCTGTGTACTACTTTTGGGTTTTATTGCGTATTTCAAAATCTTGAGGTACACCATTTCATTATTTATTTGAGATCTTTCTGATTCTTTCAGTTTAAGCACTCATGTTATATATAAATTGTCTCTTAGAACTGCCTTTTCTATATCACAAAGGTTCTGGTAAGCTGTGCATTCATTTTCACTTGATTCTAGAAATTTTAGAATTTCTTCCTGGATTTCTTTAATGACCTACTAGTCATTCAATGAGTATTCAGTTTTGAAATATTTGTACAGTTTCAGTAATTTCTCTTGCTACTGATTTCTACATTTAGTACACTATAATATAGTAAAATAAAAGAAATCAATTCTTTTTTTAATTAGTAGAACTTGATTTGTGGCCTGGAATGTGGTCTGTTTTAGAAAAGGTTCCATGAACGGGTGAGGAGAATGTCTATTCTGTAATCTGTTGGTTGCAATATTCTGTATATACCTGGTAAATCTCATTTGATCCATGGTGTTAACTCTGAGATTTATTTGTTGATTTTTAGTTTAGCTGGTATATCTAAAGATGAAAATAGAGTATTAAAATCACCCACTATTATTGTATCATTATCTCTCTGACTTTTTATGTCCCTTACTGTTTGTATTGTGAAAGCAGGAGTCCCAACATTTGGGGCACATATGTTTACAGTTGTCATAAATTCTTGATGAATTGTTTCCTTTATTCATCCATATCAAGCTTAAAAAAACTCTTCAAATTTTGGTTTGAGATCAACTTAATCAAATATCGGTCGAGATTCTGCAACTTGTATTTAGCTTCCATTCATGGATAAACTGCATATGTCAATTTTTAGTAAATGGATGTCTTTACTGGTAAACTATATTTCTTGGTGAAAACAGAGAGTAGGTTCTAGATTTCAATCCAGGAAGGCTACATTAAAAAATTGAGTCCACTTACATTTAAGTTTATTATTGAGAAATGGTTACTAATTCTCATAAATTTGTTGATTTTTTTTTGGTTGTTTGGGGTATTGCTTTTTATTTTTTTCTTTTTCCTTTGCTCTTAGTAATGTAGGGATTTGCTGGTTTGCTATATTGGACAAGATGATTTCTTCTTAGCTCTCATTTGTTTATGTATTCCTTTCATGAAGTTTATTTTATTATTTTTTTTTGCCCTCCTGATTAGGATAGTCTTATTTTTAATATTTTATTTATTATTTTTATTTTGTGTATATGAGTGTATTGCCTGCATGTGTGTGAGTGCACCCATGTCAAGCAATGCCCACAGAGGTCAGAAGAGGGTGTTGGATCCCTTGGAACTGGAGTTACAGACAGTTGTTAGCCACCAGGTGGGTGCTGGGAATTGAATCTGGGTACTTAGGAAAAGCAGCCAGTGCTCTTAGCAGCTGAGCCATCTCTTCAGCCCCCATAACCATCCTTTTTCCTCCTCTATATGTAGAATTCCTTTACATATCATCAGTATTGCTGGCTTGGTGGTCATGAATTCCCTTAGTTTGTGCTTGTCTTGAAATGTTCTTATTCTTCTGTCATTTTAAAGAATAGTTTTGGTGTAGACAGCAATCTTGATTGACAGCTGTTTAGGTAAACTCTTTGATATATAGTTCCATGCTTTTAGAATTATTCAAGAAAGATTTTATGTTATTTGGATGAGTTTGCCTTTGTAGGTGAGCTGGCATTTTTCCCTTACAGCTTTTAATATTCTTTATTTGCTTTGTATTTTTGAGAACTTGATTATAATATATCATGAAGTGGTTCATGTCTGATTATGTCTATCGGGATTCGAAATGCCTCTTGTGTTTAGATATCCATGTTTTTTGTCTAGATTTGAGAAATTTTCTGCTATAAGTCCCATTGAAGACATTCTCTTTGTATATAGGGTTTATCTCAGCAATGAATGAGTGTTCTCCCTCCCCCACATCCTCTCCAGTATTTATCATTTGTTCTCTTGATCTTAGCCAGTCTTACTGGAGTAGGATGAAATCTTAAAGTGGTTTTGATTTGCATTTCCCTAATTACTAAGGATGTTAAACACTTTTTAAGGTGTTTCTTAGCTATTTTTATTTCTTCTTTTGAGAACTCTCTGTTCAGACCCATAGCCCACTTTTTTAATTGGGTCGTTTGTTTTCTTGATTCCTTGATTTTCAGTTCTTTGTATATTTTTGGATATTAATCTTCTGTCAGATGTATAGACAATGAAGGTTTTCTCCCATTCTATGCTTCCTCTTCACTTGATTGGTTGTTCCTTTTGTAGTAAAGAAGCTTTTTAGTTTAATGAGGTCCCACTTGTTGATTGTTGACCTTAATTCATGAACAACTGATGTCAGATTTAGAGTCTTTTCCTGTACCTGTATCTTGTAGGGTATTGCTTATGTTTTAGAGTTTAAGGTTTCACATTGGGGTCTTTAATCCCTTTGGAGTTGATGTTTGTGCAGGGTGATAGATAAGGTTCTAGTTTCATGCTTCTACAGGTGGAGATCCTGTCCTATATAGTTTAGGACAAGGGTATGGTGCCACCCACAGTGGGTTGGGCCTTTCTACATCAATTAGCAACCAAAACAATCCCTTATAGACTTGCCCACAGGCAAACCTGATCTAGGAAATCTCTCATTTGGTCTCTCTTTCCAGGGGATTCCAGGTTGTGGCATTTAAAATTAGCCAGCATAATCCTTGTCAACTTGACACACAAACACATCACTTTAAGGTATAACTTTCTACCCCATTAACTCTAAGATCTCATATTCAAAAGGCTCTATCATGAATTCATAGGCTGCTTAACTACAGACAAATTCCTTGTCATTAGAATCTGTTAACTTTGATTCCTGAACTCTAATGGCCTGATTGATTCCTTTGCCTCCTCCCTTCTCTCTCATACATGCTGATCCCTCATAGGCCTCTCACATCTCAATAGAAGTTACAGACATTCTAAAACTCAAGTTGACCCTTTTACCCCATGAACAACAATACACTTATGAAATAGCTAGAAGATAACTCCCAAATTAACACATCGGCAAGCATGCTACAATATAATAATTCACAAATAAGAAGGGTGGTAATTTGGCATGGAATGAACAAACATGATATGCACAATCTGAGTATAACCCTGTGGAAAGAAATAGCATATAATTTGGATTGTTGAATTCAGGGATGAGGGCTTCTTGTGCCTTTTGCTGGAATAATGAAACACTGTGCATAATGGTGGGTAGGAGTGATGTGGGGAGATCAAGAGCTACCATTTGAGGAGCACTGGAAATTTTGTTTCTTGTTTTGAACCCAACAAAGAAAATGAAAGACTTGACTTACTTCAGCCTTGCAGTTGTGATAGTTTGGGGTTTTGTAGAGGAACATGAAAAAGGTTTCAATATATCTCAGATTTCCCTACCTCACACCCTTAAGCTCGAGTGTTTTAAAGTCTGGGCAAAGTTCTCTGGGTCAGATGCAGGAGTAAAGAAGCTCAATGAAGTGACCAGTGTTTTCCTCCCAGGGCTCATGGCTCCCCATGGGCAGGGTGCCTACTTCAGCCATTTAAGCCTCTCATGGGATTTAAGATACAAATACATCAACATTTTTATCAAGTGATTTCACATTTGTATCTAATTCCAAATTTTCTTCATTTTTGATCACAGCCTGTACAGGCTTGGAAAAACAGTGCTCCGCTCAATTTGAGGAGCATATGTCATAATGACTTTCTGTTTTTCCCTGTTTCTTAATTTTTTCAGTACATAGTAATTGTGAGATGATATTATTATTTACACAATAAGCGAATTGTTGGGAGATTCCGTGAGTGTGTTCTTTGTTATTGGAGGAGCTGTTTCTAGTGGTAAAATGCCTAACTTAAAAAAAAAAAAAGTGTAACAATGCATTTGCCCAATTTCAGGCAAAATCATTGCATTCCAGATTAGTTCATCAAAACTCATGCAGGCAGCTGACTTTATTTCTGTGGGCCCTGGGAAGCACATCTGCATTCTTAATATTTTTTTAAATTCTATATTTTTGGGAAAAGAGATAATTTTCTAAAGTCTCACATTTTCTTTGTATGTGGGGACAGGGGTTGGGGGATAGCATATTTGTGTGTTAATGGATATAAGTGCACTTGTGTGTGTGCATGCATGCGTGTGCATGTATGTGGAAGCCAGAGGTCAACATTGAATGCCTTCTTCTACAGGGTCTTACTATGTAGTCCAAGTTGGTCTGGAATTTACCGTGTAGACCAGGCTGTCTTCAAAATCACAGAGATGTTCCTGCCTCCGCCTCCTGAGTGCTAGGATTAAAGGCTTGTGACATGATGCCTGGCCTCTTCTTATACTTTGAGGCAGAGTCTCTCAATGAAGCTAATGTTTACAGATTTGGCTAGACTGAATGGCCAGCAAGTGGTAACCTCCTGCCCCCAACCTCTCTACTATTACAGTGACAGGCATGTGCCACTCTGCATGGACTTTCACATTTCACATTTTAATTCATTATTGTCAACACTATGTTTATCCTACTGACTTCCCATTTAATTATTTCTGTATTTAAATATTAATTTTCTCTTTCTCTTTTCACTGATAAAATATATTTTTCCTTCCCTCCACCTATATGGAAAAGTATTCTTTATAAAAGAGCCAGAAGAAAAAAATTGGCTCATTTTGCAAACTTTTAATGGAGGTCATCCAACTGAAATCTCAGATTTTTCATTTAATTGTTTCTTCTTGTAGTTCAATGAATTCAATAGTCAAGAAGAAAACAACAAAATGGAGCAGAATTTTGAAATATCAGATTGAATTTAATTCAAAGGAATGCCTAAAATATTGTGTTTCAGTGTTTGTAAGGAGCTGTAGAGAAAGAATTAATTGAAACATGCTGTATCCAGAAACTGTAGCTAGGTGAATTCTGAGTTGGAGCATATACAAACTTTTCACTTGATGGCAACTGTGTGGATTTTATACTTTTTATGATAAATGTTATTGTTTCAAATAAGTTTTATTTGTAATCTTTGAAAAGGGTCTGCCAAAATCGGTACACTAATCATTGAATAAATTCTTGGCAATTAAGCATGATCTCTGGGTATGAAAGCACAGGGCTTGGCATTCCCTAATCAGTCAGGCAGGGATGATGAGGGACAGGAAGGGCAGCGAGACCACGCTTCTGAGATAGCTTTATTTGGAGCATGACCTTAAAACAACAACAACAACAACAACAAAACCCAAAGCTACCTCATATCTACTTTAGCATCTCCTCAACTTTCTGGGACCCATAAGATGGCTCAGTGAATAAAGGCACATGTACTGGCTAATATGCCTGCTGACCTAAGTTTGAACCCTGTGACCAACATGGTGGAAAATGACTGCCACAAGTTGTCCTCTGACTTCTATAGGTACGCTGTGACACGTGAACACCCACACACGTGAGCACACACACAAATAAATAGATACATGAAATAAAATATTTTAAAAAGAATATCACCTTGATGTCATTTTTAACTGTATTTCAGAAAATTTTCTCTGTATGATTCCAGAATTAAATTACTCAAAAGACTGCCTTATCTTCAAATACACAGAAATGTATGTGAATGTTCTGACATTTTAAAACATGACACAAAATTTAATTCCTTTAAACGCAAAATTTTAAATAATGTAGGAATATAATGAGCTTTTCTTTTTTCCTACGTGTAACAGTCTAAAACTCATTAATGAGAATTCTTTCACACTGAAGTTTCATTAGTTGGCCTCAGTTAAAAGGCAAGTTGGTTTTCATAAGGTACAAAGCAAATAATCCCAATCCAGATGAGTGTGCGTAAGAAGATTTATATCCTTTAAATTCAATTTCATTAATTGTTTTTCTTATCATCCATTTAAACATGAAAAGAGCACTTGAATTTTAAAGACGAACTTTCCATAAGACATTCTTATGGAAGAAACTTTACTATTTAGAAAGCTTATTTATTTTAAAAATAAAATGGT
>NW_008348089.1:1106790-1130524 GCF_000622305.1 Nannospalax galili
CTCTCTCTCCCTCTATATATATATATATATATATATATATATAACAACATGGGTGGCTTGTTTCACTCCTGCTGCCCAGTGTTTGGAAAGCAGCCCTGTTCCACAGGGACCCTCAAAAACACACAGTTCTCTTGGTGGCTGTCTTGTTTTAAAGGGCTGCATGATAGGCTGATAGAACAGACCTTATTTATGCTCTCTTCCAGTGCTTAGAAGGGAAGATGTTCAGGTTAGGAAATGTTTCCGAAAAGATTTGTCTTTAATTTCACTCCTGCTGCCCAGTGTTTGGAAAGCAGCCCTGTTCCACAGGGACCCTCAAAAACACACAGTTCTCTTGGTGGCTGTCTTGTTTTAAAGGGCTGCATGATAGGCTGATAGAACAGACCTTATTTATGCTCTCTTCCAGTGCTTAGAAGGGAAGATGTTCAGGTTAGGAAATGTTTCCGAAAAGATTTGTCTTTAATGAATCTAACAGTGGCGGTGAGGGGAGTTCCCTCTTCCCACCTAGAGACCTGCAATCAGGTAAAACTGGGTCCTTTACTACAACATCAAGAAGAGTTTCAGGAAAAGTCAGAGTGAAGCAAAGTTAGGAACTTTACTAAGTGAAGGTAAGGGACTGTGCACATTTTACATTCAAGTTCTGGCATTTAGGAAAAAAACAGTACATATCCAAGTCTGGATGGGTGTTTGTGTGTGTGTGTGTGTGTGTGTGTGTGTGTGTGTGTGTGTGTATGTGAGGAGAGAGAGAGAGAGAGAGAGAGAGACTCAAGTAAGTGTCTGCAGTGACTATATACATGATTCTGTGGATTTTTGAAACTTAGGTTGCTCAAGGGATATAATTTATAACAAGGTTTAAAAGATTAAGCAAGCTTAAAAATTGGATAGAGAATAAAAATTAAGTCAAAACTACTAGTTTACTCACATTTCTTCTTTCAATTTCCTTCCGTAAATGAAACTGTAAGGTAGTTCTGGGAGTTGCACTGTTTGGTTTTAAGGATGAAAGAGGAGGGCTAATATGGTTAAAGTCAAGGCCACAAACATTCAGGCCCTAAGTAAGCACAGCCTGTTTGTAACAGCCTTGTTTGAAACTTCTTTAGGAAGATTTGAGGTATCTCTGTAGGCAGCTCTGACTTTATCATGTTGAGCTTTTGATCCTGGCCAGATTCCAGAGTGAGGATTTCTTTCCCTTTCTGTTTCCCTTTAATTTTCTCTTTCCGTCCTGCTCCAAGTTACTTACATTTATTCTTAGCAACTGTAATGAAAAGTTTGAGAATATTTCAGACACAGTTACCTTTTAATGCTAGGATTATTTTTGCAAGATGCTTCTGTCGAGGAGAAAAAGACAAGAAACCAAGTCCACTGACCAAGATAACATAGTAGGATACACTCCAACCCCAGCTCCCTGCCACCAAAGTTAGTATTTTTTTCTGTTAAGTCGTATGACCCCATTGTCTACAAATGGCATCTACCAAGAAGCCCCTTAGGGGCATTTGGAGGACATACTGACTGAATAAAATTTAAGTCTCCTAAGTCAGTATCCTTACTTAGTGAGGTATGAAATTATTCAAGTATTTCAAAAGTTAGAACATTTTCATATGTCAGACTGAAAACTTATGAAGAACCCTTGTAAATTTAGTTCTATATCTGATTGAATACAGAAAATCGTGCTTAAATTATAGCGTTGTTATAGTGCTCTAATTGATCCAGGACTGTTCTCCATACGGCAACTCAATAAACATATAAATAGCTTAAAAATATTTTTTTCTAAATTGCTTATAATTCTGCTGTTTTTTTTTCTTCTTTTTTGAGGAGCTGTTTGTAGTAATAATACAGCAGAAAGTGGATTCATTGTAGATGTCAAACACTGTTAATTCAGTATTCTGTTATAAATATAGTAATGCAATGTGTCTGGGAGGAAATGGAATTTTTAACATGTGGCATATTGATGCATAATTAGTTTATACCATGTAGTTATTCCACAGCATCTAGCATATTCTTGTGATTTGGGCAAACTTGAGTGTGATGTGCACCTTTCTGAATCCCCTTCTGTTTTTTGGAAGGACTAAGTTTGCATTTACATTGTTTACTAGATGGTGGATCAGAGCTCAGTGTCATCAGGAAAGATTGAAGGTCACAGGTAGGAGGCCTGTGGAAAGTGCTAAGTGCCTGTATGCCTCTGGCCTGCTCAACATCTGAACAGGCTTGTCAGACCCTCAAAGCTGGTGAGAGGTGGGGGAGTTCACCCTTCGTTGTAAATCCAGGGAATGTCTGGGAGAAAGCTCCTCTGCCCCTTCTCTGTGGCTTTATCTCTAGAACTCTTTGATCAGGGAATAAAGTTGTTTTTATTGATGGTTTCTGTAATTGGCTCTTTCAGCCTCCTTTTTGTGTTTGTAAATAACCTGAATAACTGTTTCTGTTCACAATTAACTTGGAGTAGCAGAGTGGAAGGACTATTCATGATGGAAATCTACTACAGGATGTGGTCGCTTATTTCAAACATGAAAACATTTTTCCTAACCTCTATAGCATTCTCACCTTGTTATAGCTAAGGGTCAAAAGGTAAATATTTAATTAGATTTTGAAATAGTCTGACCAAGGTCTTTCATGGCTTCTTCTGAAAGTCACTTAAAACAACAGGACTGGTTGAAAAATGAGGACACTTTTTATTTTATTTTTTATATTTTTTTAACAAATGGATGCTTTTGGAAGCCCTTATCAAGAAACTCCAGCGGACTCTCATATGAACATTTGAAAATTGCCCTGTTCTGACCTTTTTCTAGTTCCCTGTCTAGAACTTGTAATGCTAATTACTCTTGCCTTTACTTCTCCTTCACATCTCCCATTCATGATTCAAGGACTTTCTTCTTCCCTTAGAGACAAGTTATGCAGTTTGGGAGTCTTTTAGATAGACACACTGAAGGGGTACTCCAATTGCCTCACCCTGAGTTTCTGTTCGGCATCGAAGAAGCAGGAGTGGTCGGCATCCCTATTACCTATTGGCAATTTGGGTAACCCCCTCAGAGGATGGCATGATAAAAATAGGAGGTAGGAACTGGCTAGGCAGTTAGGGTAAAAAGACCCCAAAGAAATGTAGCCAGTTTCTTGGCTAAAAATCAAAATGTTACTGGGCCTATTAGCAACATAATCTGTTCCAAAGGCCAAAAATGTCCAAAGTGTTTGGGAACTTGTATTTAATCCTTACAAGATTTTAGGGTTACCTCTTCAGAGGGGGGAATGTTGGAGGGGAGGGAGTGGGCATGAATTTGATCAAAACACCTTATATGCATGTATGAAATTCTCAATAAAGTTTTGTAAAAAGAAAAAAAAAAAAAAAAAAAAAAAAAAAAAGAAAAATGAGGATACCTTGTTTCTCCTGAATGAAAAAGGCCTTAGGCACTTGCAGTTAAATTTGCTTCCAAGTGAGGTTAAGTGACCACCATGAGTTGCTTCTCCTTGATTCGGAGAGGGAAACAAGTAGCCAGTAGGGCTTTATCTCCATGGCCCCAGGGACAGAGCAACACAGCTTTTAGTGGTCACAAAGACTCCTGTTTCACAGACTCAACAGCTTCCCCAGGAGACTTTCTAACAAATGGAGACTTCCTTAAAACAGGACTGTGCTGCTTTGACCCTGAGCCTGGGGACTGACCCACTGTTTCCTTTCATTACCCCTTGTGCTCAATTGGGATGTTCACTTAAAATAGTATATTATGAGTTTATTTTTGTCTTTTTCTTAAAACTGCCCTGTGATAAAAGCTGGTTTCTAAAAACAGTCTCACAAATGCTTTGGAAGTATAAGGGCTTTGGGAAGTTAAGATCCCCAATCCTAACATGCCTGACTTTCATTCAAACAAAATTTAAAACCTAAGAAATATGACCACAATCCTGAAGCAAATCAAAGGCACTGCTATACTCTGTTACTTAAAAGCCATAATAGTTAAGTGGTTAAATGTTGAACTCACATATAAACAAACATCAAGGCAAGAATTTTCTTAATAACAATTTTCATAAGAAATTTGAGGAATAAATCTTAAAGTGGAAAGTACTTATGTGTTCCCACTAATCTTAAATTCTTATTTCCATTTTCTTCTCCCAGTAAATACTCCTATCATTTCCTCAGTCCCCACACAGGCTATTTGGGGCATGCTTGTAAGTTGCTTGCTTTAGCTCTTATCCAGTTAAGGAAATTGCTCCCAAGCCCTCAGTCCAAATGTGGACCTCAGCAGTATGTGCTCTGAACTCACAGAGAGAGTAAGCATACATTATCCAAATGCATTTGAAAAACTATAAGTGATATCCCATACCAAAGTAATAATCTGGTTTTTAGTGGATCTACTAAAAAGTAAAGTGCTCTCAGCCAAGCAAGGACAATGTTTGATGGCACAAGAAAGGGAAAAATCAACTCTACAAGTCCCTCAAAGTAGTTTCTTGGCTGCTTTAAAAGCTAAACAAAATCATACTTTATCAAATTAACAAAGTAGTTTTACACATTGAATTTCCTGAATTTCAGATGCCAATACTTGCCTTTGAATCTCATGATATGTTTTGAGATCTAAAAGAGAACACAACTAACTTTTTTATTTTGCATATGCCTGATGCAATCGTTTGCTATTTATTTCTAAGTAAAGCAAGTAAATCTGGAAAAACATCTTTGCTTAGTTGATATTTTGTATTTATGTTGCTTTTGTTTCTAATGGATGTTTGAAATTACATATAGAAGCAGAAACAGCATGTGCAGAATTCCATGTTAACTTACAGTATTGGAGAAACTATTGCAAGAATCTCACTGAATTCAATGGTGAGAGTCTGATATGCTTATTTCATTTAGTTCGAGGTATTTCTTATATCATTCAACAATGCTTTAAAGTTTGTTTACATTTGTTATTTTTCCTAGGAGAACAGGTATGATTTTTAGAACTTTTACATGTTCTACACAAAATAAAGATTTCTATTAGTAAGTTAAAATCTTATAAATCATGGTTACTTACTAATGTTGAAATAACATTGCTTAATATATTGAGTAGGAAAAACTTCTCTCATAGCATTTGCATCATTAAAAATGTAATTCCATAAAAGTCCCAGAACCAGGAATGAAATTCCCATGGCTTGAAGGGCTCAGGTGACAGTGTGAACTAAGGATGTATGTGCTTGAATGCTTGGTTAGTTTTTAAGGTTCTGACCTTGTTTTTAGACTATATTTGATCTTCATTTTCGAGCAGCAGAAAACATGAACAGAGTTGGTTAAAAAATTAAAGTTATATAGGAAGAAAAGATAAATTTCTTAAAAATACACACAAAAAATTAAAAAATGAGTTATATTTGAGGAGGAAGCATAAAAATTTTATGTCATATTAATTAGTAGCAGTGATAAACATTACCATTGAAATCTACCTGATGACTTTATATCCATACACGGTGCCAAGGATCTGAGTGCAACCAACCGTGACTAGTAATAATCAGATACATACAGATTAGAGACGCATGTGCCAACATTTAAGTGTTATTAGCAAAAACAATGAGTCTTTCTGTAAGAAAGTATATTTTAAAATGAAATGGAGATCTTTTTTAAAGGTTAAAAACTCATTCAATTTTATGTCTTACAGGGTTTATACTGAGTTCAATATTGTATAACTGTATTAAATCAACTGTGAACCTAAAAATTTTATAGCCACTTTTGAAAGAGATGTATCTTTGCTTTGGATATTGTTATTGAATATGTTAAAGCTGTAATGAAATGCTTCTAATAAAAAAAAAGAAAAATAATTTTAATTAGATTTTTTGAGAATTTCATACAATGTACTTTGATCATATTCACTCTTTCAACTCCTCTCAGGCTCAACCCCTTCCCTATTCACCCACGGAGTCCAGTTTGTGCTGCCCACGTACCTTTGGGTATGTGGCCATCCACTAGTATGGGGTTGACTTACCAGGAGACACGTTCTTAAAGAAAACTGCTCTTCCTCTCCCAGAAGCTATTAAATGCCAATAGCTCCTCAGCTACTGGTGGGATATTATGCCTACCTCCCTTCTTCATGCTGGGATTTTGTCTGGTATTAGATTGCACAGGTCTTATGTATGTTGTTATAACTGCTGTGAGTTCATATGTACACCTGCCTTGTTATGCCTAGAAAATGCTGTTTTACTGTATTCATCCAATGCCCTTGGCTCTTACAGTTTTTATGCCCCCTTTTTCTCATGGCTTGGGAGGAAAAGGCATGATATTGGCATGCCATTTGGGATTGAGCATTCTGCAGTCTATTATTTTCTGCATGTTGAATAGCTTTGGGTCTCTGTGTTTTTCACCATTTATTGCCAAAAGAAGCTTCTCAGATGAGGGCTGAAAGATGCACTAATCTGTGGATATCAGGATAAGTCATTAGGGGTCTGTTTAATACTATGTCCCTTTAACAGAATAATAGCAATGGGTTCTCTCCTAGGGCTTGTGACCTATCTAGCCACAGGTTCTTGCCCAAATAATTATGTCAGGTATGGGTTTCATCTTGTGGAACAGGTCCTAAATCCAATGAGAAAGCAGTTGGTTACTCTCATGACATTTGTGCCACTGTTGCACTAATGGGCATGTTTTGCTGGGGCTGGTCATTATTGTAACTAGCAGCGTTCAGAGCTAGATAAGACTGATAATTAGTTTTCTCCTCCAGTAGCATGCACAACACCTTCTAGCAACATGAATGCTAACCAGTGGAGATGAAACCAGTAGGGTCAGTAACAACAGCTTGATTACTCCATCATGTTCTATGACTCAACTGCAGGGTGTCCTCAGCAATAGGGTTTTTTCACCATCTGGTTTTGATGTTTGCGAGACTATAGGCCTTCTCTGACCAACAACTCCACAAGAAAAATTTCTTTGGATTACTGAATTAAAAATAAAACTTTACAAATTTTCATAGACTATATTACTTATAGGAGAATGAGCAAACATTAATAAGCTGGAATTAATTTTGCTTTAGGCCATTTTTTTTTTTTTTTGGTCTTTTTCATACAGGGCCTCCTTGTAGCCCCAACTGGCCTGGACCTTGCTATGTAGACCAGGCTGGCTTTGAACTCATAGGGATCTGCCTGCCTCTGCCTCCTGAGTGCTGGGCTCAAAGGTGAGGGCCACCACACCCCCCACCTGACATGCCATTCTTATTGTAAGCTATCACTAAGGTAAAAGCATAGAAGTGATTAAAGTTCTGTAACAGAGCAAGAAACTTGCACAAGGACAAATGTTACTCAGGAGGTTAAACAAAGAAAGTTTAGTGTGCCTCCTGATGGCACCGAGTTTTAAAGAGGATAAAAATCTGTTGACATCGTATATCGACATTTTTAATTTAGAGAAGACTATTTGGGAATCTATTCAAAAAGCTTATTTATCATCTTTATTTTCTCCAAAAATGGAAACCATTTAAGAGTTTAGTATTCTTGATGAGATATGAGAGCTACGTGTGTCTTCTTAATGTCTCAATTAAGTGTCTTCAGCTGTTTTCCCATTGTGATGTAAAAACTAAAGAATCAATTTGTTGTTTTGTTAAATGTCTGTTTTGCAAAGGTTAGTCATTTTATATACTCACACAGAAAAATGAAGGCTTTATTTGAAATTGCTATATTCTTGCTTAAGTAAATATTTTTGGTTATAGTGTTTATAAGAAAATTTCTTGACACAAATGAATAAGAAAGTATTTGGCTTATGGTACAGATTGTGAATCAGTCTGGTATGTATAGAGGTTTCAAATAAGGCCCAAAGTGATTAATTTATGTATTGACCATTTGTTTTATTGAGGTGAAATGGCAAGGAGGGTAAATATTTTTTAAAGTTTTTTATTAAATTTTATTTTATTTATCACTACTATTATTATTATTATTATTATCACTATTTGTGTATGTACATGTGTATGGTGTATGATGTGCGACTGCATGTGTGGCGATCAGAGGACAACTTTGTGGAGTTGCTTCTTTCCTTCTACATGTATGTTGGCTCCAGGAATTGAACTCAAGTTACCAGGCTTACAAAACAAACACCTATACCTGATGAACCATCTCTCTGGACCCTGGGAGGGTCATTATTTTTAAGACTATTTTTTCAGACCATTTTCTTATAAGAAATAATATCCAGAAACAATTAAACAAATCAATGTCTAAATTGGAGTAAACCATATAAGAATGTATACAAGTGAATGGACCTATTGCTTTTCATGAAATTTAAATTTCATGAATTTTTCTCTTTAAAAAAATCAGCACAAGAAAATTAAATTTATTTTTCATGCCTTATACATTTCATGCTTATAAACTTATAGGTCATAAAAAAGATAAGGAGGAGGGAGCTAGAGAGATGGCTCAGCGGTTAAGTGTACTGACTGCTCTTCCAGAGGATCCAGGTTCGAGTCCCAGCACACACATGATGGCTACTGTCCTTAACTCCAGTTCCCAGGGAATCCAATGCCCTTGTACTTCCCTCTGGCATTGCATGACACAGATGCACTCACATACATGCAGGCAATGCACTCATACACATAAAATAAAAGTAATTATAAATAAAATATTTTTAAAAAGATAAGAAGGAAATTTAGCCTATTACTGTGGAAAAGAAATCATCTTTTCAATGTCTTACACTTAATGAAATGTAAAAATTAGAAAAGGCTGCACAGATCAAATGAAGTATATACAACCTTATCAATACACCAGAGTAGATATTTATTGTGGTTTTATGTTGGTAGAAGAATGGTGGATTTTTATTCAAGATTGAAATCCCTTGAATGGCAGATTGCTTCTCTCATTTTACTGATGAGGAAACTGAGGAGGCTTGGAGAGATGAAATAGCTTAAGATCACATCATTGATGCATTGCCTGGCTGGGAATTACTGTGGTTAGAGACTTTTCTGTGTATGTCAAGTTGCTTCCTTTATGTAGTCAGGTCCCTATAATAATCATCGCTCTTAATGTTCTTTTACTTACAACAAATAGAAAATTCTCTCAACTCAATATTTTTAAGAAAAAATAAATAGGGAAGATATTATTATAAATACAACTAAGGGGTCTTGGGATGTAGTTTAGGATATAGAGTGGATTGCGTGCTGGCCTAGCATACACAAAGCCTCAGTCAACAGCACAACATAAAACCTAGTGTGATGACACACAACTGTAATCTCAGCACTGGGGGTGGAGTGGGATGTAGAAGCAGGATGATCAGAAACTCAAGGTCATTCTCTGTTACATAGTGAATGAGAGGTCAGCCTGGCCTAAATAAGGCTGTGTCTAAAGACAAGAAGTATATACATGGAAGCTCTCTGAGAATCTAGCACAGACTAAGTTTGCACACTCCTAGAACAGCTCCTGAGAACCTCACGTGCATCTCCATCTCTCTTTGTCTCAAATGCTTTGCTGTCCAGAGTGTGTCTCCTCTGTTTTCTTCTCTCCCCAGCTTCCTGCAAGTCTTTCTAGTATACAGGACTATGAGAACGCCCTATGACTGACTGTGAACGTCTCTGCAAGACTCCTGTTAAGGAGGTAGGACACCTTAGTTCAAGATCGCAGAACTGTGAAAGCTGACATACAGGAACTGTAGAGAGGAACTGATGCCTTCTCAGTCATTGAACTCTATTGGTTGAACCAAGAAGCACATACGTGCCTGCTCACACAGGTGCCCAGAGCAAGGCGTACATCTGTCTGGTATAACCTCAAACTTTCATTCTGGAGGGATTTAGGAATTTTATTTGCACTTTGTTATCTTTCAATTATGAGGAAAATGATTAAATCCCAGAGCTGGTGGCTGCAGATACTTTACATTTAATAGTGAAAATATTTGAATTGCTTATTTACAAATGAGTATTTTTAAAGGATTACAAGAAACCCATTATGGCTTTTTTTCTCCATGGAGAAGAAAATGAGAATTTTATTCTCCATTCCTAGTCACTGGAGTCTTCTGATAGTAATGTTCTAGAACAAAAATATGAAGACATTAAGACATTTTTTTCTTACCTGGAAAATGCTGATCACAGCCATACAGATAAAAACCTCATAAATTATTTTGGTTTTCACTAACTTTAGGCATTGGTAATTATTTTATTTTTCAATTGGTTAAGAAAAAAATATATTTGGAAATACAAAAAGAACTGAATTTCTGATGCCAGAGGGGCATTCTAGATGAAGATAGAAGCCATTCAGAACATTGGTTTATTACAATTTTATTTTTAATGAAGTTTTAAACTTTACTATGTTTGCCAACCCTTTGTCAGCACATTTCAGAAAGATAGTCGTTTCAAGGTTGGTACTGATTGCTCTCCGTTCTGAGGAATAAAGAGGGGTGCACACAACCAGCTTTCAAACTACACCCACAAGGGGTGCACACAACCAGCTTTCAAACTACACCCACAAAGGGTGCACACAACCAGCTTTCAAACTACACCCACAAGGGGTGCACACAGCCAGCTTTCAAACTACACCCACAAGGGGTGCACACAGCCCAGCTTTCAAACTACACCCACAAGGGGTGCACACAGCCCAGCTTTCAAACTACACCCACAAGGGGTGCACACAGCCCAGCTTTCAAACTACACCCACAAGGGATGCACACAGCCCAGCTTTCAAACTACACCCACAAGGGGTGCACAGAGCCCAGCTTTCAAACTGTCACCATGGTGTATTTTTGATCCAGGCTTTATTTCCAGCACAAACATATTGATCCAGAGAAAGGTTTTCTGTAGTTAGAAGATATTTTAATCTTTAATGTCTTTAGGTCATTCATGAATCTTATTGAATGGGTCGAATTAAATTGCAGTTTGATAGCTGTAGCTCTTGCTTGGCTATGTACCTACAAGAGCAGATGGATTTCTGTGGGGACTTTGTTAAAATTAAAATAATACTAAATAATTTTTTTTGTTTGCCCTTTTCATTGTTGTGTCACTTAGAAAATCATGTCCTCTGTTTGGCTAGGAACTGAGATGATACACAGAGATATTTGATTCAGTTTTTGATTTTGGAAGCATTCAGGATTTTGTGAAGATATGTACCTCCAAACTGCATTCAAGGATATTGTGACTAGGAAAATCAGGACTCCCTTTGTTGGGCTCTCAGCTTCATTAATAAAAGAATTTTAAACAATGGATTTAGAAGGAAGTTTGAGGGCAATTTTGTTGGAGTTTGAGAGAAAACAGCACAGCAGGAAAAATGTAAATCTTGGCAGCTGCTGAGCGGAGGGATGTGGAGGAGAGCAAGAGGGAGAGCTGTGCTTGTTGAGTCAAGAAAACTGGTGTGTTTGACAAAGGAGGTCAGCAAGCAGCTCCATGCAGAAAGGAAGAGGGCTTCAGAGAGAGAGAGAGAGAGAGAGAGAGAGAGAGAGAGAGAAAGAGAAGGAGGGAGGGAGGGAGAGAGAACATGCTCGGGGTCTTGGGAAAAAAGATGTAGAAAGAAAGTGAAGGAAAAATTATGCTTTTTTTGTTGTTGTTCAGAGCCCCCCAAAAGGGGGCAGACTTAAGAGTAAAAAGCTACAAGCTACAGTCAGGTGATTGACAGGCCAGGTTAAGTAGCTACATGCAAACCAATTCTGTCTACAAGCAGGAGCACAGTAGTCTGCCAAACCCAATTCTAAGTGATACTTGAGGTCCCTGAACTTAGTGTCCTTTCTCCCACCCTAAAGCTCATCTTATTGTTGGTTCGATTAATTCTTTCATTGTTCTTCTCACCAGAATGGAACCTGCTTGAGACCGTATTGCTGCTAGGACTCCAAACACTTAACCAGTGTGTTGGATGAAAATGCGGAATGTGGCTTTAACTAGTATGGGAGAGGAGTGGAAGACTCCTCTGCTGAGGAAGAGTCCAGGAGCCCTAACACCAGAAGAAAGACACAAAAGGGAAAAGATTAAGGCACAGCATCACACACACATGTATATGATGTCTAGAGCCTGTCAGAGACTAGACTGTTGATTGAACTGTGTTCTTTCAAAGAACAGAACTATGAAAAATCACACTCAACAACAACCTCGTTGTAAGACTTTCCTTGAACCCCAGATATTGTAAATTCCTACCTGCCCTTATTATTGGTACTTATAAAACTGAACTATCTAATTATTGAAGAATTGGTCTTTTGGAAGCAATACTAGTCCACAACGAGAATGTGAGTTGTTGGGAGCAGGACTAGGTTATTTCATCGTGTATGCCAGACCTAGTTATCATTATGACTATTCGATAAGTGCTTGTTTATCTTAGGAGGTGCTTGATAATTCTATGCCAGACAGAGGGGAGAGTGAGGTAAATTTTCATAAAACACAATATTTTACTCATGAAAACTGTTCCTTAGCTTCCCGGTCCATCTCTGCATTATCTTCTGCCAAGGAAAATGACTTCTTTCACACAATTTGCTGAGGTGGTTTATTTTGCCGATGAGAGGAACTGTTAGAAAACATTATTGAATTTTTACTCTCCATATGGGCACCACACCCAATCTTCATCTTCACTTACCATGTACCAACTGCATCTTACTGAGGCATAGGGCACATAGATTCCCATCATTCTTCTGCAATACTGCTGTTTGTTATTCTCTAGATGGTTAAGAATATTGGACTCTATAACTAAATGAGGGGACAGCTGCACATAGATAGAATCTTCTACTTTGAAAATGAGTAAAGGTTCATCATATCCATCACATATTCTTCTCAAGGCTATGAGTGCATGAAGTGCTTAATGAAATTTATTCATAAGCATGAGTCAGCAAGAAAAGAATGAGTTGAATTTGGGTTTTTACTATGTTGTAATGCATTGGGCTATGCCTTTTGGGAATGGTACACATATACTTATCCTGGTAATCATATGCCTGGTTCTACAAATAATACCTCTGTTCTTCCAGCTTAGCAAATTGTAACATGCCCTGTGGGAGCAAGGCAGGGTGCGGATATGATGTATCTGGCAGTCAGTCTTAATCTTCATGGTTTTTGATTATATATAATTTATTTTAATTGCAGAGCAGCACAAATTTCAAATTTAACTTCAATATGGCTTTCATCACAACATAATAGAGAGAATTCACAGTGTAATTGGTCTTATTGCCATACTCTGGTCTCTGCTGGGCCAATGGATCATTAACATTCAGTGTCATGAGTAGGTGCAAAAGAGATGAAATACTATGGTGACTTATGTTAGACTTCAAATGTGCTGTTTCTAGAGGGTTACATATTCATTGTGGAAATCGTTGGTGAAAACAACAGTCATGTAGACTATATATAATGTTTACAGATAGGCACAACTTGTGTTTTGAAGTTTAGCTTCTAACCGTGTGTGTGTGTGTATGTGTGTGTGTGTGTGTTGTGTGTGTATAAAATCAATGGTGAAAACTGAGTTCAAACCTAATCATAATATTTTGTATATTAAGACATATTTTTCTCTGAGAGATTAGATACATATGTGGAGAATGGAAACAGTCATTTGTGTCTTTACCTCTTTGAGTTTCCCTACTAGAATGTCATTTTCATGGAGGGAGTGATGGGATTCTTAAATCTTTTCATTTTATTACTTAAAACAATAATTTCTCATTTCCTGTTCCTGATGCTGTGATAAAATACTCTGACAAAACCAACTTCAGGGAGAAAGTCTATTTTAGCTTTCCATTCACGGTCTAGTCCATCATGGCAGTTATGTCAAAAGCAGCTGGTCACATGGCATCCACTACCAGGAAGCAGAGAGGGATGGATGTGCTGCTGTCAGCTCCCTTTCTGCACTTGTCCAGGCCAGGATCTCAGCCACAGAATGATATGCCCACAGTGGATGTGCCTTCTTACCTCAACAGAGGTGATCCCCCACAGGAATACCCAGAGGCCCCTCTTCCAGGGATTCTAGAATCTGCCAAATTGACAGTTAACACTAACCATCACTGGCACCTAGCACAAAAATTTTCAATTAGTTAACTAATAATGAACATTTTGTGCTATAATTTTGGTCTCTGAAATGTTATTTTGGTGACTCTTGTTTGTACCACAGTTTTCTCAAACCATCTTTGAGAAACATTAAGTTGTTTCTAACTTTTCACCTAAATGAAAATAACAAATTTTTCATAGAAAAATGTATTGCCTCTTTAGTTAATCTAATTTTATTTAACAGAACAGAACTTACAGGATAATATTTCACCACAATGATTATAGTAGAATTCTTGATTCTAGTTGAAAGACGTGTCTGAAATTTTGTAACTGAATTTGGTTTGGGGTTTTGGCTTTTCACAGATATTTTTGCTATTCTTAAAAATTATACACATTTTTATTCTAGTAAAACCTTTTAAATAATAAAAATGTGGTTGACATTTTGTTAAATCTTTCGAGTTGTTATGACAAATTATCAAATACTAATTTTAAGCAAATTTTAGCACATGGAAAATACAGGAAATATTCTATTTTATATATTGCTGAAATAAAAGTATTCTCATTTTAGTTTATATAAAATATTTCTAATTTCCTTTTTAAACTTCTTTGCTATTTTTTATTTTTAAGTGAATATGCCAAGTAATGGATTTTCTTATGGCATTTTAATAAACATATTATTATACTTTGTTCTAACTTTTCATTTTCCTCACTGAACTCTCCCATGCCACTTGCCCCCTCTGTTTAGCTCCATTCCTTCCACCAAATACTCCCCTTTCTCCTCTCCTCCATCTCCATTAGGATCTCTTCCTTTCTTCTGATGATTCCCTTTCTATTTTCATGATAGGCATATTCACACACACACACACACACACACACACACACACACACACACAGACCCACAACTTGTCAATGTGCAGAGAAGAGACTGTGGAGTGCTCTGTCCAATTTGGAACACCGTTATCACACTCTCTTTTCCTAAGGCTCAGGATCGTTGTAGAAGAGAGGGGCCAAAAGGTTTTAAGTACCAGAGGCAGGGGATGACTATAGCAAAACTGTATCTAAGACGCAACAGAACAGCTGCACATATGAACTCACAGCTCTTGTGACTGCATGTTCAAAACCTGCACAAGATCAAAACAGGCAAAGGCCCTGCATGAATGGGGAAGTGAGCATGGAGCCCCCTAGCCTGCAGATGAGGAGTTATGGTCAGTTGATAGCTGCTGGGAGAGGAAGAGGCAATTTTCTTCAAGGATGCAGTCCTTGAGAGGCTACCCATGCTCTAGTAGACACAGTTCTGTAATGGCTAAAGATGTTGAACACTTTTTTATATGTTTACTGGCCATTTGCACTTCATCTTTTGAGAACTATTTGTCCATTTCCTTATTGATTGAATTGCATGGGCTTTGGCATTCAAGTTTTTTAGTTATTTGTATATTTTAGATATTAATCTGCTGTCTGAATTATAGCTTGCAAAGGTTTTCTTTCATTTTGGAGGCTGTGTCTGGTGGTTGTTTCTTCTGATTTGCAGAAGCTTTTCAATTTCATGTAATCTAGTTTGTCAGTTTTTGAGATTATTCCTTAAGCCTCTAGAATCTTTTCAGAAACCTTTTCTTTGCCTGTGCCTGCATTTTACAGTGTTTACCCTGTTTATCTCAATAGAGTCAAAGTTTCAGGTCATACATTAAGGTCTTTGATCCACTTGTGGATAGATTTTGTGCAGAGTGGGACATATAACTCTAGTTTCATTCTTTTACATGTGAGAATCTATTTTTCTAACATCATTTATTAAAGAAGTACTTTTATCCAATGGATATGTTTGGCACTTTGAAAAATAGGTGATTGTAGCTTTGTGGATTTATTTCTGGATCCTTTATTCTTTTCCAATGGTTTGCCTGTCTTTTTTATGCCAATATCATGCTGTTTTCATTACTATGGCTCTGTAATATAATTTGACATCAGATTTGTCATATCACTAGCATGGCTCTTTCTGCTTAAGATTGCTTTGACTGCTTGGGGTTCTTTTGCTTCCATATAAATTTTAGTATATTTTTCTAGTTCTGTGAAGAGTGTCATTGAAATTTTGATGGGGACTGTGTTGAATTTATCACTTTCAGTAATGTAGCCATTTTCACAATGTTAGTTCTGTGAAATCAATGGGCATCAGAAGGCTTTCCATATCTTAGTGTCCTCATTTCCTTTGTTTAGTATTGTCAAGTTTTATTGGATAGGTCTTTTACCTCCTCCTTGAGGTTCAGAGCTAGGTATTTTTTGAAGTTATTATGACTGAGATTTTTTTCATCTCATTTCTTTTTCAGCAAATTCATTATTGGTATATAGAAAAAGTTGCTGACATTTCTATGCTGATTTTGTGTCCTGATACGTCACTGTACCTATTTTTAATTTTAAGACTTTTCTGGCAGAATCTTTAGAGTCTTTTAAATATAGGAACAAATAGGATAATTTGAATTCTTCATTTCCTACTGATACCCCACTTATTTCTTTCTCTTGCTCTACTGTTCTAGCTAAGGTTTCAAGCACTATATTGAATAATTGTGAAGAAAACTGACACTCTTTTTCTTTTAGAGGAAAAGCTTCAAGTATTTCCCCATTTGATAGTATATTAGCTCTAGGTTTGTTGCGTGAAGACTTTATTATGGTGAGGTCTGCTCTACGTATTTTGGTTTCTTCAAGGTTTTTTGTGATGGGATACAAATTTTGTCAAAGGCCTTCTCTACATCTGAAATAGTCATGTGATTTCTGATCTTAAGTTAGTTTATGTGCTGTATTATACTTATTGATTTGTAGATGTTAACTTTACATTTCTGGAATGAAATCAACTTGATCATGTGAATGATCTCAATGTGTTCTCAAATTCAACTTGCAAAAGTTTACTGAGAAGGTTTGTGTCTATGCTCATCAGGAAATTCGGTCTATAGTTTTTCCTGTTTTGTGCCCTTATTTTTGGTGTCAGAATAAGACAGGCTTTATAGAATGTGTTTGGTGGTGGTCATTTTCTTTCTATTTTATGGGAGCATTTTAGAAGCATCAGTGTTGGGTTTTAAGTGTTTGGCATAGTCAGCAGTGACTATGGTCCTGAGCTTTTCTCTGTTAGGAGACTTTTTATTACTGCTTCAGTCTTATTTGTTATGGACCTCTAAGTTGGTTACATCCTCTAGATTTAACTTGGGTAGGTCTATATGTTTAAAAAATCTACCCATTTCTTGTAGAGTTTCCAGTCTTTTGGAATATAAGTTTTCTAAGTATTCCTTATTGATTCTCTGGTTTTTGCTGGAATTTTTTGAATGCCCCTTTTTTCCAGTATAATTTTCTCAATTTTGAATCTTCTACCTTTTTCTTTTGGTTAGTTTGTTTAGGAGATTGACAATCTTGTTTATTTTTTCAAAGTACCATTTTTTTTGCTTGATTGTTTATTCTCATTTTTATTTTTGAGAATTTCATGCATGAGTATTGTCTTTATGTTATTTCTATCCCTCCCAGTCCCCCACCAACTCTTCCCATGTCACCTACTTCTTCTTAATTCCTTGTCTTCTGATTATTATTGTTTTACACACACACACACACACACACACACACACACACACACACACACACTGCACTGAGTCCATTTGGTGGTGCTCAGGTGTACCTGTGTTTGGGGCTGTTCATTTGGGATTAGATAGCCTCTCAGGGAACTAATATCTGGAGGAAACTGATTCTCTCTCCCTCAGTATTGACTGATTGCCTGTAGCTCTTCATCTCAAGATGGACCCCATGACATTCCCCTGTCTATCTTGGCATGTCAGCTGGCCTTGTCATTATGCAGATCTTGTTAGATTACCACACTAGAGATTTCACTGGCACAGCTTCCCTGTCGTGTCTGAAATGCGCTGTGTAGGTTTTAGAAGTTTTCATTTCCTCAGTTTCTGCCGTGGTTTTTACTATTTCTTGCCACGTCATGCTTTTAGATTTGCCTCGCTCTCATTTCTCCAAGACCTTGAGATTTATACTTTCATCATGATTTGAAATTTCTCTGATTTTTTAAATGTAAGCACTCATAGCTATAAACTTAAAAACTTCATTCTATCACAGAGTTCTGGTAGGTTGTGATTTTCATTTTGTTCTTGGAATTTTTAATTTCTTCCTTGATTTCTTCCAAGACCCACTTTTCATTTGAGTGTGTTATTTAACATCCAAGTATTGTGCAGATTCTTTAGTTTTTCTTGCTACTGTGTTGTAGTTTTATTGCACAATGATCTAATAAGATATAAGAAATTATTTTTATTCTTTTATATTTGGAGAGACTTGATTTGTGGCATAGAATGTGTTCTGTTTTAGGGAATGGTTCACGGGCTGTTATATTACTTAGGTAGTGGATGGAATCATTTCTACATATTGGTTAAGTCTGCTCGATCTATAATGTACTGTAACTGTGAATTTCCTTTGGTGATTTTTGGTTTGGATGACCTATCTAAGGATGAAAGTAGTGTTCAACACTATTGTTATATTTGTGGGTTTTTAAAAAATGAAATCCAGAGCTATGTATCTGATTCGTAGATGTATTTATAATTGTTATGTCTTGATGAATGTTCCCTTTATCAATAATGAAACTACTGAGCAACTGTGACTTAAAGTCTACTTTTTCAGATATGGCAATGCGCATGCCAGTGTTTTCTGCTTCCATTTGCTTGATAGGTTTGCTTCTGTTCTTTGATTTTTTAGTCTGTGGATGTCTTTACTAGTAAAGTGGGTTTCTGGGAGAAAATACATAGTAGGTTTCTAAATTCAGCCATCTAGTCATTATTGGTGTTTAAGTTTTCATGTTTAAGGTTATTATCAGAGATGTTTACTAAGCCTTGTAATTTCGTGAGTGTTTTATGACTAGTTGGATTGTTGTTTGTGTTTTTCCTTCTCCCCCATTAAATGTGGGGTTTGATGGTTTATGGTGATAGACATGACGGATTCCTTTCTAACTCCCATTTGTTTTTCTATTTCTTGACATTCATTCTTTCCTGTGTTTTCCTGATAGAGACCCTCTTTATTTTTCCTCTGTGTATACTATTCCTTGAAATATCTTCTGAAGCACTGGCTTGGTGCTCAAGAATTCCCTTAGATTGTCCCCATTTTGAGATAGCCTTATACTTCCATCAAATTAAAATGATAGCTTTGCTGAATACAGTAAGGCTTCCTGAATTGAAATGCACTATTCTATATTTTCATAGCCTCTAGTGTTGCTGATGATAGATCTAAAGTTATTCTGCTGTGGTTGCTTTTGTAGGTGAACAGTGCTTTTCCCATACAGATTTTGATATTGTTGTTTTGCTTTATATTTTGATATCATAACTGTAGTATGTTGTGGATGGTATTTTTCTGATCTTGTCTGTTTGGGGTTTTGATGCCTCTAGACTGGGGAGTTTTCTAATTTCATAGAATAGATTCTGTCTGTAGTGTTCACCTAAGTTCATTCTTCTGTCCTGTGGATTCCAAGTTTTGGTTTCCTGAACATGGTGGTCACCCTCATTTTCCCTCTTCCTTTACTGATGCCTGAATGCAATGCTTAGTTGACTTTGCTTTCCATCCCTGATACTGAACCCTCCTTGGTCTCTCAGAACTTTTTATTTTATTCATTGAATTTTCTATTTCCAACATATTTTTTCTTGTTTCTTTTCAAAAAAATGTAAATGTTCCCACGGAGTTTTTCCTTCCACATTGTGGACTTTTTCATCCATATTATTGATTTTTCTCATACATTTTGCTGAATTCTTCTGTGCTATTGACTTTCCTCATTGAGTCCATCTACTTGTTGATAGCCTCTGGTAGGACATGATAACTTTTACCAGTAAGTTTTTTAAAAATTAAATTTATTTAATTTATTTTTATGTGTATGAGTGTTTTGCCTACATGTATGTGAGTGCACCCATGCATGCAGTGCCCACAGAGGCTGGAAGAAGGCGTTGGATCCTCTGGAACTGGAGATATAGATGTCGTTAACCTCCACGTGCATGCTGGGAACCAAATCCTGGTCCTCTGCAAGAGCAGCCAGTTAACCTCTTAGCCACAGGCCATCTCTCAGGCCCCAATTACTAGTAACTTCTTGAGATATTCATCCAACATTTTATGTATTTCAGTACTTTCAGTTTAGGTAGTTGAGCAATTATGATACTTTAGAGTAGTCATGCTGTCTTGACTTTTTTTCTGTGTTACAATCTACACATCTGTTGATTTGGATATGGCTTTTAGTTTTATTTTCAGATCTCATTGGGCAGTCTATTTTGAATGTTCAGTCTCCAGTACCATTAAAAAAGGGAAAACCAAACTGTTCTAAAAGCACCAACATCAAACCATATAAGATGTGGAAATACACTTAAAATCCCCTAAATCCCACTAGTATATAACCAGTGACCATAAAACAGAAAATCTCAGAACTGTTTAAAATGTGCTATGAACTTTAAAACTCTTTTGAGTATGTGCAGAAGCAGAGACTGAGTGTGATGCAAGCAGTAGGCAGGAAAAGGGAAGAACTGAGTCTGTTTCTGATTCTCTGCTGTTGAGAAAGATACTGGTGAACATAAGGACAAACAATTTCTTGAGTGATGAAGACTGAGCATATCCCCAGAAGGCAGAAGAGGAGTTCCCTTAAAAGTCTCCCAGACAGGGGACACGTCTCCTTTAACATTTCTAATCATTGAATGTTATTTCTTTTATTGAATGAGAATATCAGAAAATTGATCTGAATTTTTCAGCAAACCAGTTTTTATCTTCTAGTTGATTTGAACTTTCATCTTTATTAAGACCTCATTTTAGTTTCTTTTGATTCATTTTCTTCTTTTTATGAGTTCCTTATGTTCATACTAAGTTGTTAAATTTTTTTTTTTAATTTATGTGTATGAGTGTTATGCCTGCATGTAGGTAAGTGTACCTGTGTCATGCAATCCCTTTGGAGGACAGAAGAGGCTATTGGATCCCCTGGAACTGGAGTTATGGACAGTTGTTAGCTGCCATGTGGATGCTGGGATTAGAACCTGGGTCTTCTGCAAGAGCATTCAGTGTTCTTAACCTCTGAGCCATCTCTCCAGCCCCTAAGTTTTTTTAAAACATGGTCTCATATATGTCTCAGACTGACCTCAAACTTGATAGTTGGGGATGACTGTGAACTTCTGATCTTCCTGCTTCCACTTCCTGAACATGCCTAGTTTATGTAGTGCTGGGCATGGAGGCCAGGAATTCCTGTATTCTAGGCAAGCACTCTACCAATGGAGCTATATTCTTAGCCCTTATGCAAGCTAAATTTTAAAAGTTTTTGCCTTTTTCTAATGCTTGAAGAGCTTAATTTCTGTTGCCCCAACATGTGTGGTAATTATCCTTTCCATTTGAGTGTTAAGAGAATGTTTACCATTTCTGTGTGATTAAAATATTATTAGATTTCCCCATTTTATTGGCATGAAAATCAGAAAAAAAGTGAAAATACAGTAGAATTTATTTTACTCATAATATTGTATAATCACCACTTTTATCCAGTTCCACATTTTCATCATCCTGAGTTAATCCCTTTGACTGCTGTACAACTATTTCCCTATTTGCTTCCAGATCCTGGCCACTACCAATGCAGTTCATCTCTGTGGATCTATTTATTCTGAATAAATGCAATCATATGTCAGTGATTCTGTATCTGAGCTCTTTGGATTAATATAATTTATTATTTGCATTACAGTCTGCAACAACAAGTCCAGGAAGCCAAACCACAGCACCTATACCAATTGCCTGAAATTGACTAGGACTTTATCAATAACTGCCAGCTTTATTAATTTTTCCCACTCCCCAAACATGCATACACACACACCCTATAGACACAGGATCAAAGGAAGACAAACATGTTTCCCTAATCACTTACATGAGAGGCATCATTTGTAGTTCACCTGCCTAGAGAGTCTTCAGGCTAGCATACTCCAATCAGGGTATACCAGAAGCTTTCCCTCTTGCTACTGTCAACTCTGAGGTCTCCCCACCCTTCTGACGCTTTTGTTTCTACCAAACACAAGTGATGGTTAGGGGCTTATGGGAGAAAGCTGTGACTTGTCAGAGGACAACTTTGTGGAGTTGGTTTTCCCATTTCATCTCTGTGTGGGTTCTGGGGATTGAACTCAGGTCATTTGGGTTCTGCAGCAAGGATTTTTATTCAATTAGTCATCTCTCTGGCCACTGTGTTTTCAGCTCTTATTTACTCTTGGTTATCAACCCATTCATTCCCTGTAATATGTGATGTCTTACTTGAGGAAAGAATTGTTTGGGAACACATCTTCCTTCTCAGTTTTCTCTGGTCTTCCTGTTTTCAACTATGAGGATGAGAAATAGGTTAACTTTTCTTACTAAAAAAAGTTATTTGTAAAAACTTTCAAGGCTTCCCATAAACTTAAGAATTCAGAGGACTGGAGAGACAGCTCAGTGGTTGAGAGCATTTGTTGCTCTTCCAAAGGACCTGAGTTCAGTTCCCAGCACGAGGGCTACTCCCATGCATGTAACTCCAGCTCCAGGGAATCCAACATTTTCTTCTTGCCTCTGCAGGTACTGCATGCATGTGTATTTGCCATCCATACACAAGCACATATACACAGAGATACACACATGTGCATGTAAATAAAAATAAAATAATACTTTAAAAAACCTTCAGGTGTTTTACTATTATATGCCACATTTGTATCTATTCTTCTTGATTGATTTTGGATTCTAGAGCCCTCATTAGCAAGAACTTATTTATTTAAAGCACTGTCAAACTTCTTATCCTTGTTTTCTTTCCCTAATCTTTTACCTTTCTATCTTGTGTTATTTACATAATTTCATAAATCTGCTTTCCTTCATGATTTATTTGCAGAATTTTTTCAGGACATACTTGCAATTTTTCTTTACATCTGCATGGAAACCTTGGCATGATCAGGGATAGCTCAGTTTAAAAGCAGGAAGCACCTCATCTTTGCATACCTGAGATCAGCTGTTATCCTTGGGCACCCCCAAATTCCTGAGGCCAGCATCTTTCCTGGGTAAGTTTGACCCCACCCATTATGCCTTGACTCTCACAACCCCATTGACCCTCCCAGTTCACTCACCTCATCTCTCCTTCTAGCTTATACATTGGCCCATTTCTTCTCTTGGCACCTCAGACTTCTGGACTACCCTCTTGGCCCAGACTCCCCACTGCTTCCTGATCCTTTGTACCAGAACCAGCCCAACTCCTCACTATAGTCCTATGGAGCTCTCAAAGCCCACCTCGCCTCCCCCTCCCCTACCTCACCTTTGCATACCTGAGTCTAGCCATCATCTCTGGCTGTCCCACCCCCAACCTAGATTCCTGAGACCAGCCTTCTTCTCTGACTGCCTGAGAGTCCTGAATCCTACCTCTACCTAGCAAGCTTCCCAAATTGCACTATGCTTGCTGACTAGTGGGATCCAGACATTAGAAGAAAGCCCGAGAGCATCTGATCCTCACCCAACTTGGACCTCTGTCAGAACTCCTGAGCAGCAGGACTAAAGCCATCTGGCCCTTCCAATAGAAAAATCAAAAGACCTGAATCCAAGACCAATCACCGTTTCAAGTTAACAACAAAGGCACATAAAAGTTACAAACAGAAGTAGACCTAAACTCAACAAAGGAAGGCTTGAATCTCACACAAAAATCAGAAACTACAAAAGAAATCCACATGTCAAACATAGTGATAAAATAATAACATGAAAAACCCAAATAATATATCCCCACCAAGTACCAACAGTCCTGCAGAGGAATACAATGAGAACCCCCTAGGGATAACACAGAACATGGAATTCAAAAGAACAATTATAAACACGATAAAAGAAATCAGTGAATTTAAAGAACACACAAAGAAATCAAAGAACTGTAATAAGATAGGGAT
>NW_008348089.1:1130635-1165941 GCF_000622305.1 Nannospalax galili
AAAAGCCTCGTCAATAGGATGAATGAAATGGAAAACAGAATATCAAGACTGGAAGATAAAGTGGACGAATTAGACCACTCAAGCAAAGATTATGAAAAATTTAAGAAAACACAAGAATGGAATATGTGAGAATTGTGTGACACCATAAAAAGACAAAACTTACACATCATAGGCATAAAGGAAGGAGAAGAATCTCAGGATAATTGTATGGACCAGATCTTCAATAGGATTGTAGAAGAAAATTTCCCAAAATTAAAAAAAGACATGCCCACACAAATACAAGAAGCACACAGAACACTAAATAGACAGGACCCAGGAAAGAAACTCTCCATGGCACATCATAGTAAAAACACTAAACATACAGAAAAAGAGAGAATATTGAAAGCTGCAAAAGAAAAACAACAAGTCACATATAAAGGAAAACTCATCAGAATCACAGCTGACTTTTCAGTGCAAACTATGAAAGCCAAAAGAGCCTGGACCAAAGTATATTCCCAGTTTTAAATGATCACATATGCCAACCCAGATTACTTTACCCAGCCAAAACGTCTATTATAGTCAAAGGGGAAGGAAAAATATTCCATAATATAAATAGGCTGAAAGAATTCACGTCCACAAAACCAGCCCTTCAGGGAGTTCTTGAAGCAATACAAAGAGCTGAAGAAAGGAATGACTATACCTAAGAGGTAACAAAAAAGAAACTTGATGATGGTATAACTGTGGAAACACACAGTTACACTAAGAATGCGAACAGAAATCAAAATGACAAGACTCAATATACATCCTTCATTAATAACTTTAAATATGAATGGACTGAACTGCTCAGACAAAAGACATAAGTTGAATGGATTAAGAAACAAAATCCATCTTTTTGTTGCCTTCAAGAAACCCATCTCACTTTAAAGAACAGATACTATCTTAAGGTGAAAGGATGGAAAAAAAATCTCAAGAAAATGGTACTAAGAAAAAAGCAGGAGTTGCAATTCTAATATCTGACAAAATAGACTTCAGACTAAAACTAAACAAAGAGATAAAGAGGGCCACTTCATTCTGATCAAAAGAACAATTGACCGAGAAATTATTACAATCATTAACATATACTCACCAAACTCTGGTACACTCAAATTCATAAAAAGAGTGCTACAGGACTGTAAGACCCAGATTAATCCCAACTCATTAATAGTAGGGGACTTCAATACCCCACTGTCTCCATTAGATAGGTCAACAGGGTAGAGAGTTAACAGACAGACATCTGAATTAAGCAATATCATACATCAAATGGGCCTAACAGACATCTACCAAATACTCCACCCAAGCACCAAAGAAAATACTTTATATTCAATGCCCCATGGAACTTTCTCCAAAATTGACCACATACTGGGACACAAAACAAGCCTCAAAAATACAAAAAGATTGAAATATTTCTGTGCTATCTATCAAACCACAATGCAGTAAAGCTTAAAATCAACACTGGAAGAAACCCTAGTAAATATATGAACACATGGAGATTAAACAACAGTCTCCTGAATGATGAATGGGTCAGAGGAGAAATTAAGAAAGAAATAAATGTATTCCTAGAACTAAATGAAAAGGACAACACAACACAATAAAACCTCTGGAATGCATTGGAAGCAGTCCTTAGAGGGAAGTTTATAGCTCTAAGTGCCTACATTAAAAATCAGAAAGAAAATAAATAAATGACTTAACATTGCAACTCAAGACATTTGAAAAGCAACAACAAATGAAACCCAAACTCAGCAGACAAGAAGAAATAACAAAAATCAGGGCAGAAATTAATGAAATAAAAACAAAGAAAACAATACAAAGAATCAATGAATCTAAGAGCTGGTTCCTTGAAAAGAGAAACAAGTTTGACAGGCCCTTAGCCCAGTTAACCAAAAGAAAGAAAGAGCACCTCCAAACCAACAAAATCAGAGATGAAAGGGGAAACATCACAACAGACACCCAAAAGATCCAGAACATTATAAGGGAATACTTTAAAAACCTATATGCCACTAAATTGGGAAACTTAAAAGAAATGGACAGGTATCTAAAAGCATGGGACTCACCAACACTAAACCAAGAAGAGATCAACAGCTTAAACAGACCCATACAAATAAGGAAATTGGAACAGTAATACAAAACCTCCCGGCTAAAAAATTTCCAGGACAAGATGGATTACAGCAGAATTCTATCACACATTTAAAGAAGATCTACATCCAATACTACTTACTTTATTCAAAAAGATAGAATGGAGGGAGACCTTCCAAATTCCTTCTATGAAACCTGCATCACTCTAATACCGAAGCCAGGTAAAGATACAACCAAAAAAGAAAACTATAGACCCATATCCTTAATGAATATAGATGCCAAAATTTTCAGCAAAATACTTGCAAATCACAACCAGACACACATCAAAAAGATCACCCACCATGATCAATTCGGCTTTATTCCAGAGATGCAAGGATGGTTCAATTTATGTAAGTCAATAAACATCATAAATCATTCATATAAATGGACTCAAAGACAAGAACCACGTGGTCATCTCAATAGATGCAGGGAAGGCCTTTGTCAAAATTCAACATGCATTTATTTTCAAAGTCCTAGAAGGAATTGGACTGGAGTGAATATACCTCAATATAATTTAAGCTGTACACAACAAACCCACAGCCAACATCATTCTCAATGAAGAAAAACTGGAAACACTCCCATTGAAATCAGGAACCAGACAAGGCTGTCCACTATCTCCACTCCTTTTTAACATAGTGCTTGAAATATTTGCAAGAGCAATAAGACAAGAGAAGGAAGTTAAAGGAGTAATAATTGGAAAAGAAGAGATCAAATTATCCTTTTTTTTTGCAGATGATATGATATTATATTTAAGAGACGTTAAAAATTCCACTAGAAAGCTCCTAGAAATTGTCAACACTTTCAGTAAAGTGGGAGGTTAAAAATTAATCTACAGAAGCCTGTACCCTTTCCATATACCAATAACAAGCAATGAGAGAAAGAGTGCATTGAAACACTCCCTTTCCAATAGCCTCAAAACAAAACAAAACAAAACAAAACAAAAAACTCAGGATAAACCTGACCAAAGACATTAAAGACCTCTACAATGAAAATTTTAAATCGTTAAAGAGATGGAGCAAGACATCAGAAGATGAAAGGACCTCCTGTGCTCAAGGATTGGAAGAATTAATTTGTGAAAATGACCATCCTACCAAAAGCCATGTATAAATTTAATGCAATGCCAATCAAAATCCCCATGACATTCTTCACAGAATTGGAAAAAACATCATAAGATCCATATGGAATCACAGAAGACCTTGGATAGCCAAAGCAACCCTGAGCACTAAGAGCAATGCTAGGGGGATTACTATACCAGATTTTAAACTATATCACAAAGCTATAGTAATAAAAACAACATGGCACTGGCACAAAAATAGACCTGTATATACATCGAACAAAACTGAAGACCCACATATGAGCACATGCAATTTCAGCCACCTGATATTTGACAAAGGGACCAAGAACATTCACTGAAGGAAAGACAGTATGTTCAACAAATGGTGCTGGCAAAAACTGGGTCTCCACCTGTAGAAGAATGAAACTCAACCCCTATCTTTCACTTTGCACAAAAGTCACCTTCAAATGGATCAAAGACCTCAATGTGAATCCTGAAACTCTGAAACTGTTAGAAGAAAACATTGGGAAAAACTTACAAGATATAGGTGTAGGAAAGGTTTCTAAACCAGAATCTACAAATGGGAACTCATTAAACTAAAAAGCTTCTGTACATCAAGAGAAGCAACCAAGGAAGTGAAGAGAAAACCCACAGAGTGGGAGAAAATCTTCCCTAGTGACACATCTGACAGAGGTTTAACATCCAGAATATATAAAGAGCTCAAAAAGCAAAGAATCAAGAAAGAAGTAACACAATTAAAAGAAGGGCTAAAGAGCTGAACAGAGAGTTCTAAAAAGAACAAAGATGATGAAGAAGCATCTTAAAAGGTGCTCAACATCATTAGAAATTAGGGAAATGCAAATTAAAACCACTTTAAAATTTCATCTTACCCCAGTCAGACTGGCTAAGATCAAGAAAACAAATGATACCAAATGTTGGAGAGGATGTGGGGAAAGGGGAACACTCATCCACTGCTGGTGTTATTGCAAACTTGCTTAACCCCTGTGGAAAGCAGTGTGGAGAACTCTTAAAAAACTAAAAATGAACCAACCTTATGATCCGGCTATACCACTTCTTGGCATATACCCAAAGAACTCATCCTATTTCAGAGACACTTGTACATCCATGTTTGTTGCTGCTCTTTTCACAATAGCTAAGAGATGGAAGCAACCTAAGTGTCCCTCTATTGACGTGTGGATAATGAAAATGTGGTTCATTTATAGGATGGCGTCCTACTCAGCAGTAAAGAAAGATGAAATCATGAAATTGATAGGTAAATGACTAGAACTAGAAGCTGTTGTACTAAGTGAAGTAACAGACTCAGAAAAACAAATGATGTATATTTACCCTCATATGTGGATCCTTGCACCAAAATCTTTGTGAGTGAATATGTATCTAGACATAACTACAGGAACCAGGATAATGAAACGGACCAGGGAGGTAAAGGAAAAGAAAGAACCTGAGAGAGAAGAACAGTAGGAAACAGGTGTTACTAAGGGAGCTATGGATAAAAAATGGGGTTATTTTAATAGGAGGGGGGAAGGAACCTTGGATCTAAAGGGAAAGAAGGAACTCAAGTGAGGTAGGACCATAGGAGAAGGGTATTATTAAGGGAGAAATGGGGAAAATGGGGGCACTTTAAATGGGGAAACCATAGAAGTGTTAGACAGTGAGAGAGATAAAGCCTAGCTAGTTTTAAAAACCAAAGGGAACCATATTAATCCAACAACCTACTGACAAATTATGCATACAACTAGTTCAAGGAACAAAATATGTGTCTACTCAAGGTTTATCTGAGAATGTTTGGTTTTGCCCAAGTGTTATCTGCATAGCAAATGATAGTTAAAAGTACCAAACTGGTAGAACCAACCTTCTTGGAGCCATACTTTGAGGCCTATACTAATCTGGTCACAGGGACTTAAAGGACAATTTTTGTTCCTTGCCCTCCAAGGTCGACCAAGTTCCAGGGGACTATGGAGCTTCTCTCAAAATGTCCTGTAACTGTGATGAGTCACCTGTCCTCTTGTTCAGGGAGGCCATGGAGACCCCGCCAGATGAACTTGAATCAGTGTCCAGTCTATAAAGAGGAGGGTCAACACAGGAAGACATTTCTTCCATGCTTCCAAGTGAAGCCAGCCACAACTGAGTAGGACCTTTGAATTATCTTCACATAGATGGAACTGGTAAAAGAAAGGAGCCAGGGGCTCCTCCCAAGCCCATGTGACCTGTGGGGAACAGAGCCTCAAAGGACTTTAAAAGTAAAAATAAATTTGTTTATTTCAGCCAACTGTATGATCTTAAACACCCAAAAGGAAAGTATAACCAAAGATTAAAGGGATCAGTATATTTCTTTAAGACACCATGTGTATAGCTAAAGGCTACATATGAAGAAACAATGCCAGACAGGTGATACCTTCCTTTGAGTTGTTGGCCAGGGTGGCCCAAGAGACTCTTAGACATAGAACTTGGAAAATGAACAGCAGACTCCAATCTTATCTAAAGATTTATTGGCAACTGATTGCTACTAGATGAGGAAGAGCTGATCTTCGTAAAACAATGGACTCTAGATAGGCTGACTAGACTCAGTGGATGGACATGCACTGGGAAATAGCTGTGGGCAGTGACAACACCGTGGACAGTAACAGGGATGACAGAGCATATGGGCTCCAGTGGGTCTGGGGAGACTATGGGAGGATGCTCTTTGGGATGCGGTAATAAATATGAATAAGTTTGTTTGGGATGTTCTGTATGAAATACACACACACACATGCACAAAATCAATTAAAAAAATCAATCCCACTACCAAAAAAAATGTTTGTAACCGCAGAAGGAAAGGAGTGGGATGCAAGAGTGATTCACTTTCTCTCAATTGGAAAGCCTTGCCTGGAGCACACCTTTTATCTCCTTGGTCAAAATAGGGTTACATGATCACCCTTAGCTTCAAGATAAAGTGAGTGGTTCCCATTTTCCCTATGTTTCATGGGAGCAGGTGACTGGAGGTAACTGGAAACAAAGGGAGAAAGACAGTAGCTGTTAGATAGCAACATCTATCTCAGAGTTAGTGGGAAAGTCATGAAATGGATAACATGTTTTTTTTGTTTTTGTTTTTTGGTTTTTAACCTAATATGTCTGCTTTCTTGATGAAAGAAAGTTGCCTCCCTGTGCTCAGTGTGGTGTCCCTGTCTACGCAACAGTGTTGAGGACAATCATGACATTTTCCAGGGTCTCTTATCCTGTTGTTCTTATTCAGGGCTTTGTTCTTTGTGCATAAGAATTCTTCCTGAAATTTAGTGTACCTTTGATCAAAATTTCTAGTTTCCTGCATATTAAAGATTTGCATTTAATTTCGAGGCTTAAGAATTTCATGGATGAGTTGACCTAGAGCGTGGGATGTGCTTGCTGAACCAGTTTGTCTTAGTCTCAATTCTATGTGTTTTCTTGAAAAGATCTTTTCAATGTAAAAAAGGAAAGCCTAATTGACAGCCAAAATCTTAGCTACTAGGAAATTGCTGATAACCAAGATAATAACAGGTTTTATTTTTGTAAAGTTCTTTTTTTTCCTTGTAAAATGTTCTGCTGATTTGGGGGAATTGGGGTAAAAGAATGATTCCTTCAGTGTTAGGTAATTAATTTCTGCTGTACTGCATGCAGTTGCTTCAAATATTCTGATTGTTGACAGAAATTTCTAGAAGCAACAAATGCAAGTTAGAGTATGAAGTCCAGACAAAGGTATACAAACGTGTTACTGGAGTTGTTAGTATCAGAACCTGAACCATGGCAGTCCTGAACTGGGCTACCTGTCCTGAATAGGCCAATGAAAGACACAATTAATAGTGACAAGCAGAAAAATGAGAGTTATTTCATGTGGCCACATTGGGAAGAGGAATAAAATGGACTAACAAGACCCCTTCCCAGCAAGTCCATCTTTGAGACCTTGACATGAAGTTCAGGTTTAAATAGAAAGCAGGAGGTAGGAATAATTAAGCAATTTATATCAGTGTATGGCTCCGCCCATCACCACTTTCTCAGCCCCAGTCCATCTGGCAAGGCAGTTGGACAAGTTGTCAAAACTGAATGAAATACCTTTCCGAAGAACACGTTCCTCCCTGGATTCATCCTTTTCCTTCTTCCACTGAGATCTGTGAGGCAGTTCCAGTTTCTTGGAGCGTATTGTTTCAATAGACTGATAACCAAAGAGAGGGCACAAGTATGACAATTAGCTCGAGAATTATCTTCATTCTTGGCAGGACAGTCAGCAAATGTATTGAATTAAAAACCTAGGGACTGGAGAGATGCCTCAGCAGTTAAGAACACTGGTTGTTCTTGCAGAAGACCCAGGTTGGAATCCCAGCACCTACATGGCAGCTAACAACTGTCCGCTAACTGCAGTCCCAGGGGATCCGACAGCCTCTTCTGACCTCTGCGGGCATTGCACGACACAGGTACACTTACCTACATGCAGCCAATACACGCATACACATAAAACAAAAAATAAAAAAATAAAAACCTAAATGAGTATTTAGTAAGGGGGCACAATGTTCCATGGTGGGGATGACGTCAGAAATCTTGTGATTGGTGGAGCCACGAAGAAGCTTCTACTCCAAATGAGCACTTTATCTTTTTATGATATGGAGCTTGGGGGGGGCAGACAATATAGAGATAATTATAGATTTAAAAACCTCACATAACATGGTTATTTTTAATCCATGACAGGGGTTGAAGGCCCTGTCATGGTCTGATGCATTGGTGTAGATAAGCTTCAAGGATGTAATGCCAAGATAAACTATTCTGATTTCTGAAGCTTTGCTCCATAGGTGTAAGGGACATCTTGAATGACTGCAGCCGCCCTGTGTAGCTAGCATTGCTCTGAATAACACTGGGTAGTTTTCTCTGCATAGCTTCTCTCAGAAAACCACAAACAAACAAAACCACAAAGTTAGATGTGATTGACCGTGGATGGAATGAGCCTGACTCTTTGATAATATGTTAAAATGAACCAGTCACATTCCGGTCAGGATGAAGCCACTTTTGTTTTAACTTACAAATATATCCCTTTTTGGCCAGAATTGCAGGACCCACCTGGACTTGCTGTTACAAGACCACTCCTCTTCCAGTAAGTCCCCCAATACGTGTACTCGGCAGTCTTCTGTTTGTCTGCTTCTCTTTCTTTGGTTTTATGGTACCTTGGGTTGATTCTCATACAATAGGACTGAGTTGTTCCAGAACCTTAGGTAAGCAATGTATTATCTTCTTGAAACGCCTTAGAAATACAGAGCCAAGATGCACCTAGATCTACTGAATCATTATCTCATTTACCAAGACCTCCAATTATAGTGATACTTGAAATTTCGTCTCTGAAAGTGTGAATGGATTAAAAATGAGGAGGCAAAATGGATCACTTTATTCCAGGATGCTGTGATGATTATGGACATTCAGTTTCTGTATTACCTTCATCAGGATTAGGTTAGACTCCGTTCTTTCATCTAAAGGGAAAACCTGAAATATTTTTGTTTAACTTTGGTCTTGTTTCAGACTAATCTTTTTACAATTACTGTATAAATATGATGAAAGCGAGATGCTCTGATGTCAACTTTTAGTCAACTCTTTGATATCTTTATAATTTGCAATGAACTATTTTAAGTCTCAAAGATAGTTTTCGTACTAGAATAGAATGAGATATTGCACCATTTGCATTTTGTTTTTAAAAATCTTTTTGATTTATTTTATTTTTATTTTATGTATATTTTATGTATACATGTAATGCAATGCCCACATTAGTCCCCCTGGAACTGGAGTTATAGATGGTTGTTAGTCACCATGTGGGTGCTGAAACTGAATGTGGGTCCTCCACAAGAGCAGCCAGTGCTCTTACCTGATGAACTACCTCTTCAGCCCTGCATTACGATTTTTTAAAAATCTGCAGTGTACGTATATTTTTTCAGTAACAGAAGGCACTTTCATGTAAATGTTTTTAGAGCATTTAAAAAATGTTTTTTTAATTAAATGGGGGGGGAGAGAGAGAGAGAGAGAGAAAGAGAGAGAGAGAGAGAGAGAATTGGGAAAGATTGCATGCCATGGAGCGCATGTGGAGGTCAGAGGACAAGTTTGTGAGGTTGGTTCTTCCCTGCCACTTTTACATGGGATTGAACTCAGGTCACCAGGCTTCCACAGTGTGTTCCTTTCCCCACGGAGCCATTTCCCCAGCTCCACAGCATTTTCGTATGAAAAAATGCTCAAGAAATTGCCTCATACATACATGAAGAACCAGAAGAGTTGGACTCAACCTAATTAAGGCTGATTAACTGCCTTCACATATATACAAATCTATCACTAAATGTGTCTCACTGGAGGTGTTGAGATCTTTTGTTGTTGCTACTACAAAAATGATGCTTTGTTTACATTGTATTTACACATTCTTCACACAAAGTTCTTGGTGACTTGGTGGTACCCCATAGGTGCACGTATTTGCACACTGGGTTCCCTGTTGGAGATGTCTCCGGAGGCTCTGGGACTTTTAGGGGGTACAACCTTGCTGGACGAAGTATGTCACTGTGGGTGGGCTTTTAGAGTTCATAGTCTTACCCCACTTCCAGCTCATTCTCTCTGCTTTGTGTTTGCTGTTGAAAATGTGATTGTTCAGCTTCCCGCTCTAGACACCCACAGCCATGCCTTTCCCACCATGATGGACTTCCCCTCTGGAAATTAAACCAAAATAAACTCTTTTTTCCACAAGTCAGTTTTGATAATGGAATGTTATCATAAGAACAAAAGTAGCTAATAGAATTACCCAGAATAGGAGGGCCGAGAGTAACTATTTCATGTAACTTCTGCTGTCAATATGCATAGTGCTTTCAGTGTGCACATAATCTTGCCTGTAGGCTTGCTTGGCATCCTCACATTCCTTTGGTCTTTTATTTCTAGTCGTGTTTTAAAAGATCCACATTTCTTAGGCCTTTATCTTTGTTATTTTTGTAATGTCTTCTCAATTCACTTCATATGCCCATTCTGAAGAAATGAGCTATTACATTCGCCCTCATACTCTGTATATCATGGGTGTAATTTTTTGGTCATACTTCTTTTAACATTTTTACATGTTAAAACTTCCCTTTTTTTATCATTTTGATTGTTTTAGTTCTAAAATTCAAGTTTTAGGATTTATGTATCAAAACATCTGTAATTGAACATGTTTTAAATTATTTCTTAGGTTAGTTTGTTCTCTCTTGAAGGAAGGAGTGAGGTTTGCAAGACTCAGGAAGCCAATGAAATTTAAAGGGCTCAGTAACGTGACAAAATTTACAAGGCTCAAAAGGTGACGGCATTCACATAAGGGAGCAATGATTGTGGAGGAGAGAGGAAAGGGGACTCTTCTGTGGAAGCTGCTTGCAAGTTGGGGAGGGAGCCAGGAGTCAGCTTTCCTGAAACATCACCCTTGCTGGGCCTTTGGGTGGTGCAGCTACCTTTGAGTCACCTGTGCTCCAGAGAGAAACCACACTAAATTAATCGTTTCACCAAGCTAGACTTGGTGAAATCATTTCTTTAGTCCGTCATTGGTGCCCTATTTGATGTGAATAGGAATTTGTTCACGTCTTGCCAGGAAGAGTCACACAGGTTATTTAATTTGAAAGGGTGATTAGTTGAAATGTGGTAGCAGATATTAATCAGGAGGCTCACTGGAGATATAAAACTCTGCTGACCAAGCCTCCAAGGAGAGGGACATTTAAAATAAATAAATAAACAAGTTCTTTGTTTCCAGAGCACAGTCACTATTCATTTTGATATCTCAAAATGAACATCCTATAATTTCCATGCATTATTCAAACCCAGATAAATGTCTGCATACATAATCAAATGGTCTGTGCCAGATAAAAATTCAGACTCCTTTGACAAACTAGTGTGAAGCAATCTCTATAGTGTTCCACTCATTTTCTCTAATTGGAGAGAAATTTACATATAATCACAGTTGCAGCATGAAACAGGAGAAATCTATTTTAATCATTTAATATTTCACTTTAAGAACTAGATAATAGAGCTTCAAAATACCTATGGATTTTTAAAAGTATCATTACTGTGCATATATATTCAAAATATTGTTGAAATTATGCTGTGGTAAGCAATTAAACTTTCTGTTAAGTTATATACATTTCCTATAATTCTCTCTATAGACTGTCTTGCTGAACTAAAATGCCATTTCTCAAAATATACTTGCGATTTATTATGAATTTTGAGGTTATTATATTCTTTTCAATGATTTATTTAATAACTAAAGAACTTTAAAATAAAATAATGTCCATTTAAATAACCTTTTTCATGGACACACTAAACAATCACAGATATTATTGATATATTGTAGTTACTATGGAAAAAGTTACTTAAAGCTAGAATTCAGGGTTTCTAAAGGCATTGGAGGAAATGTTTGTTTTATGAGATTTTCTCAAACTTGGGGATTTTTCAACAGCGTAGGGGTATATGCAGAATAAAGGTGCACAGTTCTGGCTCCCATACCACAACCAGAAAGTTCAGTGAGTGGTAGGCAACGTGCCTTTTAATCTCAGTTCCTAGAGGGCTGTACTGACACAGGAGGCACACTCTACAAATGCTTGATGAATGTATGAATATGGAAATTGATGTGGATGTGTTTTAAATATCTACACATAAATGTTAATTGGACATTTCTTCTCTGTCAAATTGGATGTGTTATTAAGATTTGAGAATTTATTTTAGGGTACTCAAGGATGGCAATGCTGACGCTTCAGAGAGCAGTATATTTTGTACAATTAACTTATGTAATGTCCACCACTGTGACAGAAGAAGCCCTCAGATTGAGTCAAAGAACATTTCTGCATTGAAATTGTTTCTAATTATTCAGCAATCAAATGGAGAATCTTAAACTTAGGACAACATTAAGGTTGCCAAACAGAGTCTGAAATCTCAGAATAAAAGTAAAAGAGGCATGCCTGGTGAAAAGCTGTTTTGAAAGTCTCTATACTGATGTTGGCCACTTGCTGTTGACATGAGATTCTCTTTTATTGTGCCAAGAGGTTGTTACCATTTTATTTTGCTCTTTGCTCTTACTGATAATATTGTGTTGAGGTACAAATTGTCTTAATGGTGCTGTTCTGTATATAATTATGTTAATTGTGCAAATGTTTCATAAGAGTAAGAAGAACCACAAATTAAAATATGTGCATGTACAAAGACTATAAAGAATAGTCCTACTTATAAATGTTAGATCAACTTGTAAAAATGACATCTATAAGGATATCAATTTCAGCAAACCACAAGAGCCCAGTTGTAAAAAAAAAAAAAAAATAGAGTTTAAGTAACTTTTTGGCAAGAAAAGCACACTGAGTTTTTTTTTTTCTTCAGAGCTTTTAAATTGTTTTAAATTGTTACAGCAAATTTTTGAAGTTTTTGCACTGCATATATTACACCATATCTTTCCCTCCTATAGATTTAATGTTTCCTTCCCCTGCCTCAGTTTCATGGCTTTTTATGAACCATATGCTCTCCTTCAAAGAAAGAAAAACAATTTCAGCATCTTGATGGAAATCTGCCCGAGGCTGTGGTATTCACAGCACAGCTTGGTGCACCTAATATTGAGCTGGGAAAGAGTCAAGAACATTTCATAATTTTACCATTAAAATATTCCCATTTTGAAAGTCTTGATATCAAGTGGAACTGCAAATTTTCTTGCTCTTCAGAAGCAAATAAAATAAGCAGATAATATATTAAAACAGACTTCTGCTTATAAACAGAAGAACTGTCTGGTGACCTCTAGTTGACTAATGTACTTTGTAAGTGACTGAATATTATATCATAGCAAGTTGGAAAAGGCATTCACAAAATATGAACTTCTGTTTTAAGGTCATTATTCTGATCTCTGACTTTGGTTTAGATGGAGAAGCAGCTGGTTTAGCATAAAGATGCACTTAATATAGAATGAGACACACAGTGGTGTCTCATTAGAATACTGATATTTGAAGATTCTCACAGCATTAGTAAAGTTAATGAATGCCCTCCGAACTGAGCCTGCTGGGATGATGGCTTGCTGACAAAGGGCTCCATGGTCTAAAAACCAGATAAGTCACAGTGTCAAATATTCAGAGAAGGAATACCTGAATTCAGTAAGCAGTTTGATTCCACTTCATTGCTCAGAATCTGTGCATATTTAGAGGTGTTAAACTCTGAAGAAATTAGGTTACTTTGTTTTAGAATCACATATGTTTCTTTTCCTGTGCCTTTCCCAAAATGAAGAACTTCATAACAGAGACCACTCATACTTCTCTCACTTGATACTGGAGTCTCAACTTCCTCACTCAATGTTGGCTTTGGAAGATATTTGTTGAATGAACGAATCATAAGGATTGTTACATTTTAGGAAAGAGTTGAAATTCTTGGTGTTTCATACTCTTTGTGTGTCTGCTGCAAATTATATGTGCTCTTTGCCTTATACGCTAGTGGAACTAGTGTTCCTCACCAAAAATAAATGTGCTCATGGAAGTCTCCGTGGAACGCATGCCTCCTTTATGGTCTAGCAATACTTCTTGTGAAACCCAGTGCTTTATGAGGAATGCTGTGGTCACTGCTCTTAGTTAGTTTAATCTGTCAAAATATCAAATCAAAATACATCTGCAGAGTGTCTGGATAATTTTGGTTCCATTTTCCACTGTATGCCAGCATTTTTCTCAATAACATCCTATCAAGTCCCAATAATGCAAGATTTTAGCAAATGTGTCTTATTACTATTTTCTGTCTAAGACGTCAGATATTTCCAGGTCTCTGAAATTCACGATTTAAATATTTTTACCTACATATGGCATCATATAACACATTCTACTTTGAAAATCCAAGAAGACTGTGAATTTAGTGGTTAAAGATATAACTGGAAACTCATCTTTTTAAGTGACTTCCAGAGAGAGCTAAATCCAGTATAGAGGCATGGCAAAAATAATATATTTAATTAAAAAAACTTTTTGAAATAAACCGAATATTTTATTTAGTAGTACATAGTTTCACTAAGTGATTAATTATAATTTAAGAAGGTTTAGGATTTTTCCATCAGATACGTATTTTGTTATATAGAGTCATACTAAAAGCCCATCATAATATTTCTAAGGGGAATTAATTTGATGTTATTCAGAAGTATTTGCTTATTTGAGGCCATACTTACAGCCAATTCCTGACTAAAGGGATGGTTAACAAACTACTGGAAAAATTTTGAGGAGTGACAGGTTGATAAATAGCTATCTAAAAATTGTACTCATATATACATTTTAACACACTGATTTATCATTTTTACCTGAATGATAGCATATAGAAAGGTAAAATTAAAAATTAGGCTTAGCCAAAATTCTACAACTAAACATTGGTATTATTAGCAATATATGGGTATTAATTCAAAATAACTCTTTAAACATCTTAATAAGTTGAGATTAGAATTCAGATGCATTTTATACAAATTCCCATTCTCCTTCCAATATACTATGATGCCCCAAAGCATGAGATGGAAGAAGGATATTAACTAAACGTATAGCAATGTTTTAAGAGCACAAAAGGCCTTATGACCAGGGGTAGGATTGAGAATCTGAACAACATTCTTTAAGAGTAGGGAGCGTTCCCCTTGGATCTCTTGCATTCTCTACAAGGTGGAAAACGACACTGGTAGCCTTTGGCTCTGAACTATTTGCTCATGCATGCATGCATAGTGAATAGCTTGGCATATAGAGACAATATTTCCTTCTGTATCAATGGAGAAGTTTGTTGCCTAAAAATATATAAGAAACAAGACCAGGGAGATTGCTCAGTGGGGAAAGTGCTTGTTGCACAAGCTTGAGCCTGAGTTTAGACCCTGAGAACCCATGTAAAAGTGGGGCATGGGGGTGAGCATCTGTAACCTCAGTATTGGGAACAGGTAGTGGAGACAGGTGGATCCCAGTAGCTCACCATCACAGTCTAGCTGAAATGGTGAGTTCCAGGCCCAACAAGAGACCCCATTTCAAAAAATAAATTACAGAGTAATAAAGACCCCTGATGCTAGCCTATGGAGTCCACATGCACCCATGAGGGTGAGTGTACTTGTACACACGTGCACACACGTGTACACACATACATACACACACACACACACACACACACACACACACACACTGGACAAGTTTTCTTGCAACAGCTATAAAAAATTACGTCTTCCTAAGCTTGGGCTACCTTAGTTCTAACATAAATCTACTGCATACATGGCATCTACTTAACCACTTCAGTGTGTCATGGGAACCAGGGAATGAGAAGACATGGGTAAAAAGTTCCTGTTGCCTCCTGTGTTCTAAATAATAGATACCTTTGTTTCTATCCCAAGAGACTTGTGTCTTTTGTGACCATCCCTGAAACTTTGGTTAACTGACTTTTACCTTTCAGATAGTGTAAAATTTCATAACCCCCACAATTCTTGACAGGAATATCATTTAAAATAGAACACTTAAAATATCCTAAAAGTTAGTTAATGGTGGAGTGGTAAAAAATTACGGTTCATCTATTCAATAACAATATGTATCCAGGGGCTGGGAGATGGCTCAGTGGTTAGGAGCATGCTGTTCTTGCAGAAGACATGGGTTCAAGTCCCAGAACCCACATAGTGTGTAACAGCCATCCACAACTCTAGTTCCAGGGGATCTGACACCCTTTTCTGTCCTCCATGGGCACTGCACAGCATGGGTGCACTTACATACATGCAGGCAATATTCTCATATACATAAAATAAAATAAAACAAAAATTTAAAAGGATATTCATGTAAAATTATTAAAATTTTATTTACTAAATAAAATAAACTAAATATATTATTAAGTAAGATATGAGACATAAATTTCATTATATATTATGTTTTTATTTTATGAGGGAGAATTCATAGCATTAGATACATGTACCAAACATCTGACACATGCACTAAAAAATCAGATTGCATTGACACCATGTTTTTCACATTGCTTACTCCTTGAAAATAGAGTATGAGTGACAGATTATAGAATACAAGGTGAACTATTGCAATATAGTCCTACAATGTTTAATTTTTGAGGGCCATGTAAGATTTTAAAATACAGGAGCTGGAGAGATGGCTGAATAGTTAAGAACACATACTGCTTTTAAAGAGGATCTGGTTTCAGTTCCCAGAACCCACATTTGGTGGCTCACAACTGCCTATAAATTCATCTCAGGGGATGTGCTGATGGCACCTGCACAGATATGCATACACTGACATACCAACACATATGAATAGAGCTGATTAAAAATAAACTCTTCTCTCATCACTCATCAAAGAAGCTTCCTTTTTCAACAACAGGAGACTATTTCAAAGTTCCACAACTGATCAAACACAGAGAATAAGTGATTTTGAGGTGCCCAGCACTAAGTGATACATCTGCAATGCAACCTCTAAATCCAAGGTTCAGGAAATATTTCGGAAGAGGACATGGAAAGAATGTAAGAACCAGAGGAACAAGATGCCTGTTGCTAGTTAATACATTCTAGGGAAACTGAATCAATGAAATCTTCACAGTATGGTAGGCTGACAAGATCTACGTAATGACAAAACCAGTTGTCATGTCCAGGTGGATGGGGAGAATGTCACAGAAACTCACCTCAAGAGGGAGAGCTAGAGGCAATCTGAGGGAGGAAGAATCAGTTTTCTCCAGGAACTAGCTCCTTGAGAGGTTAGCTAATCCCAAATGGACAGTCCTAAACATAGGCACACATGAATGCCACTAAATGGACTCAGTGCATAATGCATGTATATATTTATGAATGTATGTATATGTAACAATTACAAAGAAGAGGGCAAGAAACTTAGAGGGAGTTTGGGGAATCATGGAAGGAGTTGGAGGGGACTGGGAGGGATGGAAATAATGCAAATACAGCACTCATGTATGAAATTCTCACAAATGAAAAAAATAATAAAATCAATTTTTTTGAGCATTTCAAAACTAACAGTAATAAAGAGCTATGACTTTAAAATAAATCTATGTAAATCCTGCCTACAATTCTATTTTGTGTGTTTTTATTATTTGACAGTTTCATATACTTATATGAATAGCTTTAGTCATTCCACTCCCTCCCCTTTGTCATCCCACACCCTCTCTTCTGGAACCCGTCTTCTTAATGAGTGTCCTCCTCCTTTCATGGCTTCTTTGTGTGTGTGGTCCTCTCAGTGTTCTTAGTCTCATACCTGAGAGTGGGCAGGAGATCGTTTATTGAAGCAAGGACCAGTTATCAGTGGGTACAAGAAGAAAATGACACCCTTCCACAACTCCTGTTAACTGCTGTGGTCCCTTCTTGCTGCATAGTTGATCTCAGTGAGCTTCTGTTCCTTCATTCATGAACATGGGGGTGTAGTAGTATCTACCTCATAGTTTGTGATATGGGTTTGAAAAGTTATTGCAAGCAGAAATGAGGATGGTTCTTGCCACACAGTGTGCATTCAAGAACTATGTTATCATCAATACTGTGGTATTTGAAAATTTAAATCTTTGTATATGCAAAAATTCAAGGGGACATATATACGTATACATATTGTATACACACATATGAGTAAGACATTTAAAACGTAAGACTATAAACTGTATACCAGTTCAAATTCTGTTAACAATTTTAGATTATAAAGTAACATAAATATTTTCTTTTGGATCAATCTTAGGATTCCTAGATTTTACCAGAAAAGCACAATTGATGGAAAATGCTGAGATTAGACTGACAGAGATCCTGCTATGTTAGCTCTGCTTCTGAATGCTTGTTTTACTAAATTTTCCCTTTTCCCTGGGAGACCTGCCCTCATTCAGGGTCTTGTGGTCAGACTGATAAACCGACATAAGACATTCTATTTGGATTTTGCATAGTTTATATGCGTCCAGGACAGGGGGTGACTTACAAAGACGTGGGTTCTCATAGGCTTATATTTGTTATGTCCCGGAAGCCCGTCCTGCCCCGTGGTCTCCATCTGCTTTTCACCACATTCTATTCCAAAACGGGCTCTCTGGAGATTACCCCATTCATGGCTGTGCTCAAAAGTCCACACCCAAACATAAATCTGGTGGCCCAACAACCACACAAAAATGACAAGAGAGATCTCATGATTTTCCCAGCTTATATCTCCATAGTCCATCCCTTTAATGGGCTTGACTCCTTCCACAGAGCATGGGAAGCAGGTGGGACCATGGCTTGTCAGAGGAACTTCTGGGTCACAATACTGTTTTCTGTTTTTCCTAGGTGAGTGCACAAACTAATCACGCTTTTCCTCACTCAAGAGGCTGAGATTTCGCTACTGAAATTTGCTAAACCCTTAGTTTGTCTCTCTCTCTCTCTCTCTCTCTCTCTCCCTCTTCTTGTACAAGAGGACTCTTTTCTTTGAATAGTCACTGAAGAGTGAGGGACATATGACCTTCAAGTTTTTGGATGACATTGGGAAGCATAATGCAATTTATGAATAAAATGACATGCATCTTGATGCAATTAAAGTAATCCTTTTTAAATGACTAAATTGCCACCTCCAAATTCTAAATATTTTCCAAAGTTGCTCAATAACAAGTACAAAGAGTTAATCACTGTATAATAAAGAAATTAAAACATGTAATTTCAATATAGTGGTAACAGGTTTTAATCAAGTAGTCACCTTAAAAATCAAAATGGTTTCTGCCTTGCAAAGATAATGAATAAAAACACAGTGCACTGTGGCAAAGTCCATTTTTTATTCCTTTTCTGGATAAAAAGCTCCAACAGGGTTTTTTTTTGATGATAGTAAAGTTAATGATTCTCTCAAAGAATATAGTACAAGCCACCTGCTTTATTCAACTGAGTCTAAACATTGGATCTCAACTCAACAATAATATAAGAAACCTTCAATGACACAAATCTTATGTTGAATCAAAGAGTTTAAAAGCAGTCTTATAACCTCTACTATTCTTAGCTGGCATCTACAATGTGACAAGTGTTCAGCTCAGTTACAAAACCACATTTGATTTTCTTGGCTGACACATCTTAAGCAGATTTGAGCAATGCTGTTTTTTAAGGATCTCTCCATTTACTCATCCATTTCTGCAAGTCTTAAGTAACTGTGGTTTCTTCAGCCCCCATGAACACTTTTAAGACAAGGGTTTTCTCTGACCTGCTGGCCTTGAAAGTTTTGTAAGAACTCAATAAACTCAAAGAATGAAGATTAACTGAGATATTAAGAAAAGTTTTTAATTTTTTGTGTATGAGTGTATTGCCTGGATGTGTGTAAGTGCACCCATGTACTACAGTGCCCGCGGAGGTCAGAAGAGGATATCCGTGGATATCCTGGAACTTGGTTTAAGGACTGTTGTTAGCCACCATGTGAATGCTGGGAATCAAACCTGGGTTTTCTGCAAGAGTAGTTAGTGCTCTTAACCGCTGAGCCATCTCTCTGGCCCCTCAGGAAAAGGTTTATTTTAAGCACAGTGATCAGAAAGATCGGGTCATTCTATAGCCTAGAAAAGTTTTCTTGTGTGATCAGTTTTTTCTTCCCATACAGAGCATTATGGGCAGAGAAAAGCAGTATGGCATCATAGGATTGTTGTGGAGTTTCACTGTGGTGATTGCGAACATTTATGCCAAGTTGTTGAATGCAGAGCTCAGTATGCCTTGACATGGAATGTTTGAGCGGGTGTTGAATGTTCTACAGTGTTGAGACACACATTTTAGCAACTTGTTCTGGTGCCCAGGCTTGAAAGAGCCAATCAGCGGTTGAACCTCGATGTTCTGATTGAATCCACATTACAATTAAGCATTTAGCTGAACTTGCCCTTGTGATTGTCTCCTGTGACCCTGTACTTTCCTCAGGATTGTTTCATATGGGGCTTTAATTTTCTGACTTACAAATTTTTCATGTTTTCTTATTTTTATTTTTAGGGGAGTAGTGGGGACTTTTTCAAGTTTGGAGGGAATAGCAATTTATCGTAACCATCATTCACTCACTCAGCATCTCAAAGTATCTGTCCTGCTTGCTGTTGCCTTTACTGTGGTTTTAAACTCTATTGCTACTTTTACTCCTGATGAAGAGTCTCATTTTTTCAACTGACTTGCATTTCATTTTGATGTCTCATAACTAGAGTCCATTATTGTGGAGTGAGTTGTAGCTCAATATACATGATATGGGGGTGGTAAATTAAGGATACTTCTGCAAGAATAACTGAATGTGGTGGTAAATACTATGAACTCCACAAGATCTAAGATCACCTAGGAGACAAGCGTCTGGGCATGCTTGAGAAGGATTATCTAGATACGGTTAGCCTCTGGGTATATTTGTGAGAGAGTGATTATCTAGATTAGGTTAACTGGAGGTGGGGGGACCCATCCTGAATGTGGGCAGAACCATTTCACAGGCCGAGGTTCCCTGAGAAAACCAGCCAGAGAAAAAGAGCCGAGCACAAGCATCCATTGCTGTCTGCCTCCTCACTGAAGACTAAAGTGACCAGTTGTCTCAAGCTCCTCCCACCATGCCTTCCCTGTCATTATGGACTGTACACCAAAATAAACTTGTTCTTCCTTACATTGCTTTGGTCAAGTATTTTACCTTACAAAGAAGACAAGGAACGAGTACACTAAGAACCAGTCTCTATCAATCAATCTCTTTCTACCTTACCTTTGTTCTGCTGAGGATTGTCAGACTACAGCATGGTCTTAAAAAAAAAGAAGACATACATAATATGAAATCAACACCACCAAAAAGTATAGACAATATGTGCACCTTATGGAAAAATGAAGCATCATTTGTACATTTGGGAGTTAGCAATAATTAGCCAAAATTCTAAGTGACCTCTGCTCTCTTCTATTTTCTAGCATTTCATTTAGGAACCTGTCACCCACAACCATGCTCCAATGCAGCAGCAACCTATCTTACAGGATGTGCTTCCTGTGTTTGACCTTTCCTAAACCAGACATATAGTCATTTAATTGAAAATATGTCTTTAAAAGATTCCTTGCATTTCTGTCAGCATTTTTGAGTGGAAGCATGAGGGCAGATTGGCTGTATTGCATCCCATAATTATAGCTGCAAGTATACTTCCCATTCAGATAGAGTTGTTTCTGCATTTATCATTCCTGTTCCTGCATATGTATTTGTCAGCACAGCTGGGATTCATTTATGTTACAGCTAATCGTGTATGGGTTATTTAATCAAAAACAACATTTTAAGAAGACCAAAATAGCCGAGACGGGGAAAAATGTCGTTATATAACAATGTTAGAACTTTTTTTGGAAGCGACATTGAAAAAGACTATTCATTTGCATAGTTTTGATAGTCAAATAATAATTACTGTGGCATTGTTCTACTGTCTGTATTGTCCAAAGCTGGATGGCAAGCCAGAAAGAGGGACGTGATCTACACCTCATTATCTTGTTTGATTTGCCCCGTTAAATGGCCAATATTGCTAAATTACCCTTTGGATGGGAAGAAATTAACTTCTGTCATGTGCCATGGTAGATCTCATTCTATGGTTGGATGTTTTTGCTCAAAATGCCATTCTAAAGATAATGTGGAGTGTAATTATTCATCAGTTAGGCTATCTACACAACACACAGATCAGTCATTCATTTAGAAATTTGTAAGGCACTAACCAGAACTGGAAACTCTCCAGAAGCTAAAGTCAACTTGACTTGAGAAAGAATGAAGGTGTGTACTGGTATTAATTTTTGTGCCAAATATAATTCAATCCAAACAATTTCTTTCTTACTTCTGCAAAGTGCTATCAAATCTGAGCATAAGAACACCTTAAAAGGCGATCCTCTAGATTAAACCCAATGAAACAGGAATAGAAACTCAGATGAAGTCAGCAGGCCCAGGTACCAGAATAGAGTAAATCTTTCATCTCAAACAAAAATGACTTGATTTGACTTGATAAATGCTCTGCTGAGGTAGGATTTGTTTCAGTTCTACCAGGCTGGCTTCTACCACCTTCTCCAAACAGCACATTCTTTTTATTTTGGGGAAGGGTTTCTTGCTTTTGTAGTCCTGGTAAGGCTCACAATTGCATTTGCCTTCCCATTGGACTAAGCATGTGTCCACTGCTGAATCGATACAGACAGTGCTTGAAACCAGGTTGAGCATAAGACCCACATGTTGACGGACTAGTTTGATTCCTTTATAAAGTATTTCTGAACCACAGACAGTAAAATAATGTTCACTTTAGCTGAATCAATAATGAAAAATGATTCCTAAAGTCACCAGAGTCATAGTCCCTATAAAATGAGTAGATAAGCAACTGGACACAGGTAGGTGTGGGAGACAGTGAGGAGGGGGCAAGGTAATTCTTTCTAAGTTCTTGAATCCCTAGAGGTCTTAAGGTTAGTTCTGTCTTCACAAATCCTTACTATAAAACATGACGAATTCAGGGGTCTAGAGAGATGGCTCAGTGGTTAAGAGCACTGGCTGTTCTTGAAGAGGACCCAAATTCAGTTCCCAGCACCCACATGGCAGGTAACAATCATCCTTAACTCCAGTTCCAGGGGATCCAACCCCCTCTTCTAACCTCCACAGGTATTGCATGCATAGATGCACTTACATACATGCAGGCAAAATACTCTTGCACATAAAATAAAAATGAATACAATCAAAACAAACAAAAAACAAATATTCTTTTTATTATTTAAGCTCTTTCAAATTGTATTAATGTCATAATTAACTAAATAGAGCTACTAATTAGTGAAAACAGCCAAATTAAAAAATTCCTTTTTTTACAGAACTGGAAATCAAATGTTTATTTTGGCATCAGATAATAATTTTTTTCTGATATTTCTTATGACACTATGGGGATAACATATAGAGAAATACATAGTTAAGTGGAAAAGTAATGGTAAATAATAACAATGCATTCTAATCAATGCTACATGAGTATATGAACACATAAATTAACAGGCTAGTATAGTTTAATCCAGGAAAGTTTTCCAAATTATTCTGAAAGTGAGTTGCATTATGAAGACAAAGCTTATCTGTGCAGTGTGGACAATACTGATATTCAGTAAAAACACATGTGCAAAACTGAACTAACATCTATCTAGTGAATGCCCCCAGATGTTTTCACATATGTTACATAGTTTTATCCTCACATCAGCCCTATGAGGCAGATATTATTGTCCTCATTTTGCCAGAAATAAGTTTCTGTTAGAACAAGTAATTTCTTAGGGTCACAAAGCTGGTCATTCTTACCCACACCACATAGCCTCCAGGAACAAATGATCATCTACTACTGAGCTTACAGATGCTTAGTTTATAGAAATTGTAGACTTTGTACAGCATACAGTTGAAAAATAAAGGAAATTTAATATGTAAATAGTGAAATGTATATGTTTGTGTGTGTGATGTGTGTTTGTGTGTATTGTGTATGTGTTATGTGTTGTGTGTGTGTATGTACGTGTGTGTGTGTGTGTCTGATATCTGGTGAAAGAAGGAATAACATGAGAATTTTTATGGGAAAATCTTTAAAGTACATAAAAATAAGTTTCAGATGGTCAAAAAATATCAAGTAAACCAGGCGTGATGGCTGATGCCTATAATCCGAACACTGAGAAGCCTGAAACAGGAAGACTGCTGTCTTGGCTGGCTTCAGTTGCCAACTTGACCCACCCATGAAGAGCAAATCTCAGTTGAGGATTTGTTTCATCAGACTGGTCTTTGGGTGTGGCTGTAAGGCATTTTCTTTGTTGTTGAGTAACGTGGGAGGGTCCAGTGGTCCTGGGTTGCATAAGAAAACAGCTGACCACAAGCTGGAGAAGCAAATTGGTAAGCTACATTCCTCTGTGGTCTATGCTTCAGTTCCTGCCTCCACTTTTCCTTTCCTGCATTCCTTCCTGACTGCCCTCAAAAATGGATTGTCACTTGGAAGTGTAAGATAAAATAAACACTTTCCATCTCAAGTTTTTGGTCAGAGTATTTTAATCGTAGTAATAAAAAGCTAGCTAGGACAACTGCCCTGCATTCCAGGCCAGCCTTGACTTCAAAGTAAGACTTTGTTTCAAAAAGCCAGAGCAAAAAAAAATAAAAATAAAATCAATTAAAAACAGATACATTTGAATTTTAGTATAAATGTAATGTGATGTATATAGAAATAACTTGACAGATCAGTAGAAGGGTCTAGTGCATCTTGATTCTCCTGTACCCTGACCAGCTACATTCTCTCTCCCCAGCTGTCACCATTCCATCATTGAGTCTAGGCCCACTCCTGCTATTCCAGTCTGAGACTTCCAGACTAGCCTTCTAACCCAGATCACATCCTCTGCATCTTGATTCCTCTGCACCCAGGCTAGCTACATTCTCCTGTTTCAGGGCCCACACTTACTCTGCCTAGCTAGTTACACGCCCCCATGCTGTCTCTACCTGTGTCTTGACCCTAGACCCCCTTTCTGATCTTCTTTCCTGAAACCTCCTGACCAACCTGCCAGAACCCGGCCACTGGATCCCCCATCTTGAATTTGGCCTAGGTCCCTTTCCCCTGATGGAGAGCTCTTGATTAATCAGCTTGGACCCATCCTGTCTCACCAATAAAAAAATCAAAGGAACCCGAAGCAGAGACCAACTATTCATACCTGACCAGAAAGCAACCAAGCTATATTAATAATATAAAATAAGTCAGACTAGAATTTCATATCAGATATACAACCAATAAAAGAAATCCATATACCCAAACCACAACTCAAAAACAGAAATAGTATGAAAAACCAAGACAATATGTCCATACTAAAACCACCGGTCCTACAGAAGTGTACTGCAACGAGAAACACCCAGAGAAACCCCAGGACACAGAATTTACAAGAACAGTCATAAACATGATCAAAGAATTCATTGACTTTAAAGAATACACAAACAACTCAAATAACTCAAAGAGGCTAGGAATAACCAAATCAGTAAAAGAATAATTCAGCAGCACAATGAAGAGAAGATATACGTATACAAGTCAAAAAATGTAAATATGCACAAAATAAAGTCATCAAATTAATTATGTAAGTGTATCTTAAATTAATGAGATGCTGGTATTTTATATATCAGAATGGGAAATGTTTTGGCAAATAACATGCTCCAGTAAGTGACTCAAAAGCAGTAGCTACAGGGAAGCAGTACTTTCCAACACTGTTACTGTAGCATGCACTGGTATCATCTCAGTATAGGGCAGTATCTGCTGAATGTGTCTATAGCTTCAAAAATGCACTGCATTCCTTGATGCAATAATTTTTAACTAATAAATTCATCAGTGAGGATACAATATTCAATATTGTGGAGTTATAATTATATATATAAAAATAAAGCTATGGAACCCCAACAAGTAGTCTAAGTGCATTACTTAGGGCTTGTGATAGCCTCACAGCAACCAATAAAACAAAGATCAGTCATTATTGAGTCTGAGTGTAAAATCAGCCTTCAGGACAAGGCAATTCAAATCAATGAGACATCATAAAACTTGTAAATTCACACACACACACACACACACACACGCACACACACACAGACAAATAAAAGTAGGAAAAAAATTCCAAGCAGCTTTGCTTAATAAAATAAAATGCAGTTCAATTAAATAAATATCAGTATATATGCAAATTTTGGTATATGTTATATAAATGGGTATACAGATAGATATATGCCAGAATGTAAAACAAAAAGTGGCAGATAGATGATAGGTAGATGTGTACCAGAATGTAAAACAAGAAGTTGAGCCAAGCATTTATATACTTTAACTGATAATATATCTACATATTTGATTTTTTTCAAATGTAATAAAAATAATTATGGCTTAGACATCAACTCCATTGCTTCATCACTCCTATTTCTGATGGCTCTTCTTCCTTCCAAATATTGTAATACTATTAGCTGGTACCTTTTTAAAGCAGAGCACTGCAAACTTTTCATAAAATATCTTCACTCAGTATATAAATTGGGGAGCTGAATGTTGAGAGACTAGTTGGGAGTCAGAGGAAAGAACCCCAAAGAGCAATCCCAGTGGAATTACAGCTGTGGGGGAACATGAATCACTAGAAAACCCTACAATTATGGGGTGATAAAGAAATACAATATAGGCGAAAAGGATCAAATTCAGGATTCAGAAGAAATAAACTTGGATTGGAGGAAGCCAACCCAGATTTATGTGGCTCTTGATCAAATGTCAAAGTATAGGATACAGACAAAGTCAGTGAACCCACAAGCAACTGAAATATTTTAGTTTATTCCCAACTGACATTCCCAGTGATTTTTCCTCACTTATCATTGGAAAGAAAAACAATTGAAAACTGAAAATGACTTTATAAATCACTTTGCCCTCCACCAATCAGCATCTGACTTTGCTATACTTATGTGGTAAATAATAATGTTTTAAAGCATAAAACATGGAACTACAGAAATATTGAAAAAAGTTTAAGACAGTCTTTCATCATACATGGATTTAAAATACTGTTCCTCCCAACTACAGATGGAAATAACTACTCTATCTAGACTTGTATGTGAATTATACATCATTCCTTTAGGTGTAAACACACCGGATTCCTTTAGTGATGGTATTAACAGTGCTGTTAATTTTAATAATAATGACTAGAGTCACTTACTTGGTGTTTTTATGTGCTCTATATTTGGAAGAATATTTTAATAATGGTTCAAGAACATATAAATTTATACATGAGGAAACCAAAGGTTAACATGCTCAAATACTTTGTTTTGAGCCTCAGGTCTGGTTGGTGATAGAGTTGAATTTGAACTCTGACTCAGAACACCAGTGTGTGCTGTATGCTTTTGATCCATACCAACACAGCATCACTGCACTTTCTTGGTCATTAAGTGCCTATGGCTTGGCCTTATTTCTGGTCCTTGGAAAAACACTAATTTAAACTCATTAAGTCTGCATTTATTGCTCCCTCCAACTCAAAAGTTTTTACTCAGATTTTCATGAATTATGCCCTTTGCTTCTTTGATTTCAACTTGGGTATCCGCTTAGAACACCGTCTTGACTACCCATTAAAATCAGTTCAATTAAGTAGTTCCCTTTCTGTACGAAAGGAAGCAATTATCCTTTCCTAGACGCCCCCATCAAGTGTATGAATTCTACCCCTAGAATAGTTCTACACACTTAACATATGCTCAACAGATATCTGAAAAGTGAACAAGTAATTCTTGATTTACATAAGAAATATTTAAATAAGACACCATTATCCTTAATTTGAATTACATTTTGGACAGTGCTAAAATTCATAAAGGCAAAGTATCTTTTTGGTGACTATTGAGCAGAGACAGAATTCAGAGCTGAGCCAGTATTATTTCAAAGCCCATGCTCTAACCGGAGGAGTATGCTTCCCCAGAAAAGTGGTGTCAGAGGAGATAGGAGCATGTCTGCTTCATGACTATTGTTAGTATAGAAAAAAGTGCCCTTGAAGGAAAAGTGATGTTTCTGCTAGCACAAAGACACAAAGGAAAGGAGAAGAATTCATCAGTCACCCTTAGGTTTAAAGAGTTCACTGAGTTTCAGAACTTAGCTTTGAATACCAAAGTATTAAGTAATACCTTTCTACTTGAATACTTACAGGATAGCATCCACTTTGAAATTGGAATGGAAATATTTTCAAGAGTTTTATTTAAACTAGAAACAGCTGAAAAAATAACTTGAACAAAGCACCAGCAATTTGATAATATATACTCATCATTTTGCTACATGGAAAACATACTGATTCAAGACAAATTAAGGAAAAAAGGTAATAAATTTCAACCACCAGTCACATAGGAAAGTAATCTTCGTATAAGTTAGAAAACTAAAGTTATCCAAATTCTCCAAATGGAAGAATATAAGATTATTTGCAGACTGTCGTATTCATTGTAGAAGGAAAACAAGGAGTGTTAGAAGTTATAGTTGTATCCACTTTTCAAAAGCCTGGGAGTGCTCTGCTTTGAGTTGGAGCGTAGCTATAAATATCTCCCTGTGATGGCTGTGATTTCCATTTGCCTTCAAGGCACAGTGGGATTATTTCACTAACATATCGTTCAGCTCAAATTTACATTGTAAGGTTTTGTACAGCTGTCTGGGAGCTCCCACAGTTACATAATCATATACAAAACATTAAAAAAAATCCATGTTCATTTAGTTTTCCTAGAGGAGGCATTCAAATTTGAAAGGGATGTTTAAGATAGTTATCTACAGTCACTATATTAGTTGCTCTTAATATTGGTATGACTAAATCTCTGACAGAAATAACTTAAAAGGAGAAAGGATTTATTTTAGCTCACAGTTTCAAAGGATCCAGTCCATCACAGCAAAGAAAGTGTGGTGGAGTAGAGCAATTCATGACGTGATAACAAGGAAACAGTAGAAGGGGAATGCCTGAGCTGGGCTGACTTCCTTCTGCATTTAGTCTCTCCATACCCACAGTCTATAGGACTAACCACCCACATTAGGATAGGTCTTCCCCTCCAGTTACTCAGCATTTATGGAAATTCTCTTATAGACACACCTAGAGGTATTCTCAATTTACTAGATGATTCTAAATACAGTTGACAAAACAGATAAATGATCACTGTCATCATGTATTTATTATAGTCTGTCATCCCTTACCTCTTTGTGTGGTTTGAGTATTTGAACACTAGGTTCCCAGATGGTAGCACTGTTTGAGATGGTTGTGAGTCCTTTATTAGGGGGATCCTCACTGAAGGCAGTAGGTCACTGGAGGTAACCTTGAGCTTGATAGCTTGATCTTACTGATAGATTAAAATGTTGGAGAGAGAGTGGTGGAGAGCACGAGCGGATGGATGAGGCACCGAGGCACAGATAGAATTCTCAGCGGGATACAGATTTATTTCGCATGGGGCACCTTTCCCTCGGGGAAGGGAAAGATGTCAGGGAAGGGAAGGGAAAGGAAAGATGTCAGCCCATGGGTTGTGAGCTGGGACTTTATATATGGGGGCTTTAGTGTGTAGAAGGGAGGAATGTTTGGGGGAGAAATCAGGGAGGGGGAAGCAGGAAAAGCAGGTAGGATTAGGGTCTGGAAGTGTTTACTTTTTCCCTCTTAAGATAAGAGAAAAACAGCTTCTAAAATCTCTGGTTATCAGGTAGAATCTGCTTATCTTGTCTTTGGAGGTCAGAGGAAAGGCAGGCTGCTTCTCAGCAGAGTTTGTTTCCCTTGACTTCAAAGGTCAAGGTGCTTATCAGCTCAGTTCCCTTTTTCGGGCTCCAAAGTCTGTAGGTCCCTGTTGGGGAGTGGGGAAGCTGCTGCTGTTTGGAACCTTAACACTTACCTCTTGTTTAACATCTGCTTTCTGAGTGTGGTAGATGTGACATGGCTAGCCTGCTTTTGCTCCTACCACCATGTCTTCCATGCCATGATGAACTGTGTCCCTCTGCAACTGTAAGCCCTAAAACCACCCTTTCTCCCTGAAGTTGGTTTTGTCAGGGTATTTTACTCAGCAACAGAAAAAGAAGCTAAGACAAAAAACGGTACTGAGAAGTGAGGCTACTGCTGTGATGAACATGGCCATGTGGCTCTTAGGCCTTAGGAATTAATTTGAGGGAGGAAAGAGGAAGCCTTTGGAAACTTGGATTAGAAAAACCCTTGAATGCTGTAAACAGAGCATAATGGGATATTCTGGTGAGTGTCTAGAGGACAAGAGGTAAAGAAAAATGCAGACTGTAGAGGTCTGACTCATGAGATTTCAGAGGGAGCTTGGGACTCTACACTGGGAATAGAGCTAGAGGATTGTGAGATTATATTCTGGCAAAGAATATGATTGCATTCTGCCAGTTTCCTAAAAACATGAGTGAGGCTGAATTTTAAAGTAATGCCCTAATTTGTTTGGTAGAGAAAATTTCAAGGCAGGCAATATTGAGACCAAGTCATGGCTATTGCTCACTGATCTCATACAGATTTATAGTATAAGAGAGAAAGTGGAGAAAAAAGAAATATAAAAAGTTATTGTCACAGAAAGCTCTGTGAGAAAGTTTAAAATTGTGAACAGGGAGAATACAGACAACAAAAATCTGAAATTGTTGAACAGATTAGCACCATTACAGAAAAGACTCCTGTTATGCATTAGGAAAATAAGAAAGGTGCCCAGAGAGCAATACTTACCCACCAAAGGTTCAAACTTGTAAAGATACAAATTTATATGAAAGGAGAAACCTGAACTGAGAAGTGGCTGAGGAGGTCTCTGCTCCTAGAAAGCAGCTGCCTGGAGAGTATTTCCTTAGGGTCAGCACATAGACAGTGATGCAGCTGTGGTCCAGGGAGGTGAGGACTGGCAGCAGGACTTGGCAGCATCATCTGCATGGTACTAGCTTTGGAGACATGAGAGATAAAAGGCTGAGGGGATCAAGGGGAGCATCTGAGGTGAGACAATATGTGGCAGAGCCAGAGTCCATGAAAAAAAGGTTCTCAAAGACCATTGTGTGAAACTGTTAAGGTGAAACCTAAGTTGTAATAAAATCCTCAGGATACTGGAGATGTCTGGACCATGGGACATCTGCTGAAGACACCTGCAGGTATGGAATGCAGCCAACCCAGGAGAGAATTCTATGTGTGCGAGCCCAGGTGATTGCATTAAGAGCCTCAGATTCTGAATGTGGAGCTGCAGGTTTAGATGTTTGTTCTGATAGATTGTGATCTTAATTTAGTACAGTTTTTCCTGTCTGTACCCCAATTCCTTCCATTTGTAATGGGAATGTATACTCTGCCATTGTGTGGTAGACTCACACAATTTGTGTGAGAGAATTCTATGTGTGCAAGCCCAGGTGATTGCATTAAGAGCCTCAGATTCTGAATGTGGAGCTGCAGGTTTAGATGTTTGTTCTGATAGATTGTGATCTTAATTTAGTACAGTTTTTCCTGTCTGTACCCCAATTCCTTCCATTTGTAATGGGAATGTATACTCTGCCATTGTGTGGTAGACTCACACAATTTGTGTTTTGATTTTACAGGGAGTTGTAGTTAACAGATTGCCCTGAGTTTCAGAAGAGATTTTGAACTTCAGACGTTTTAAGTGTGGGAATTGTTAAAGAACACTGGGAATTTTGAAATCTGACTGGATGCATTTTTCATCAAAAGATGATCATGAGCCCATGGGGACTATGGCAGAAAGTGATGGTTTGAAACTGAAATGTTCCCATAGACTCATGCTTGAACGCTTGGTCTCAAGATGGTGGCACCATTTGGGAAGGCTGTTGTGATGATTAACTTTAATTATCAATTTGACACAGTCTGGAACTGCCTGGGAAGAGAGTCTCAATGAAAATTGTCTATAATGAATTGGCCTGGAGGCATATCAATGGAGGATACTCAGCCTATTGTGGAAGGCACCTTTCCCTGGGGGTGGGGGTGGGGAGTGTTGTAGGGTAGGATTGGGGGTGGATCCTGAATTTTAAACGAGTGAAGGAAGCGAGCTGAGCTCAAGCAAGTGAGCAAGTGAACATTCACTTCTGCTCTTGACTGTGGATGATGTGACTAGCTGTTTGTGAAGTGATTGCTTTGACTTCCCCAGGATGCTGCACCATCGCCTGGAATTGTAAGCGGAAATGACCCCTTCTTCCCTAAGTCAGGGTATTTTTTTATCACAGCAGCAGAAATGAAACTAGAACACTGGTGAAACATTCAGGAGGTTGAGTCTCACTGGAGGAAGTTGGTCACTGGGGGAAGAGCTTTATAGCCTGGTCCAGTTACTCAGTTACTGGCGAGGCTGAGGCAGGAGGATCCTAAGGCCTGGGAGGCCTGCTTACAGAATGAGTTCAAAGCCAGCTGGGCAAATTTGTAAGGCCATTTATGGAAAGAAAAAAAAAAACCCATAAAAAGCAGGCTGGAAATTGAGCTCATTGGTAGAACACTTGCCTAGCATATGTGAGGTGCTGTTTTCAAAATAAAAAAATGTGGAAGAAAAAAGAAGCATCAGGAAAAGGAGGAGGAAGAGGGGAGGAGGGGAAGGAGGATGGATAGGAGGAGGAAGAGGAAGAGGGGGAGAAGGAAGAAGAGGAAGAAGGAGGAAGAGGGAGGAGGGAGAGGAGGAGGAGACGATTCTGGAACAACACTAATCGCTTTAATTTTGAAATCTATTTTCTATTTATGGAGTCAGAGCTGTTGGTGTGCATAATATGTTTGTACCTGCATAATGCTTTTGTACCTTTGTGGGACACTGATGGTCTTTTGCGGGCCTAGTACCTCCTCTTTGGATAGTTTTCTGAATTCTTTAGTGTAGGCATTATTTCATATGTAATTCATTCGTGTGTTTCATTTTTATTTTAATTGCAGAACATTTCCTCCTCCTGACTTGCTACTCCAGTGCTTCTGTGGACTATTAAGAAAATCTCTAATGGAGTTTGTAGAAATTGCACATATAGGAACAGTGAAAGCCTCGGTGAGAATGTGATTTCTTTTCCTCTGGGTTAATAGCTCAGAAGTGAATGTCTAGTCTCCTAACATTAGGGGGAGATGGTTGTCATTTACTCTTCATTAACTGCATATCTAAACACAGGGGACACAGCCTCCCTGAAGTTTTATTTGGCTACAGGAACATCTCTCTTTCTGCATTCCAGTTTGCTTTTTCTCCCATCCCTATCTACAGACGGGCTTTCCTGTGAGGCTGTCTTTACTCTCCTTTTCACTGCCACCCCCTAGTCTCCTATTATTGTGTCCCGAACCTTGACTTCTCCCTCTATCCCTTCATCTATGAAATCAGAACTTTCATTTTTTCCCTTGGTAAATTTTTGGATCACATTTCAAATAAAACACTTTTAAAATTAAGTGTATCATTTTCCCCTTGAATCAACTGTCACCCTCTTCATTCTGGAGAAGTGAGGGAGAAGAAATTCTGGATGTAGGAGACTTGAGTTTGAGTTCTAGTCCTTTAATTTGCTATTCATATGAACAGTCACAGGACACATAATCTTTTACCCTTCTGTTCCTTCTCCTGCACATGGGCAAAATAATCCCAAACCCCAAGGCTGGGTGAGGGGAAGAATATTTCCTCAGGCCCTACCTGCAGTCCTGCTGCTGTACCCAGAGGGCTGAACTCATATCCATCTAACCCAGTCCTGACATGCGAACAGGCTTCATTCTCAGCTCCACCTCAGGGTTTCCCTGATGCATCTACACTTCAGTCATTATTTGGGGTGGTAGAGGCACATCCAGACTGCCTCAGGAGCTGCGTTCTGATATAGTCACAGCTCCTTCCAGATGACAGTCCTTACATTCCAGGACCCTTGGGGACTTTGAGGAGCTTGCAGTTCGCTCAAGTACTATTTAGAAAAAAGAGAGCATGCAGAATGTCCCATGTTATGTCCTCAAACCTATAAAGTACTACTGTGGGTTTGGCAGCTAGAGGGAAGTGGAATAGCAGGCCCCTCAGAAGGACTCTTCAGCATTTAAATATCTCACTTCTCTCTAATGCATCTTGTACCCTTAACTTTTCTAATATCCCTGAGAAAAAAGTCTCTTCAGACTAGTCAGAATCCTACCTGAAACTAGGAAAGCAAGTATCCCTCCACACCTTCTGTTGTGACAAACCTCAGCTGAGATAGTGAAAATTCTCTACTCTAGTTTGAAAAGAAAGGCCTGCAGAGCCCAAATAGAGTTTGCCAGTACAAAAACAAACAAACAAACTAACTAACAAACAAACATGGCCATGCACTGGAGCAAGAGGCCATCTCACTATAAGTAGAAAAGGATGACAGTAGCCAATGGTGACAGGAAGATTCTCAGCACCAGAAGCAGTTTATCTCACACTGAAAGTGCAATCATACACTTTCAATACAAAACAGACCTTGCTTTGCTTCCTGGGTTTTAATTTAAAAATTTATATATTATTTTTTATTTGATCTGTATGAGTGCTGTGCCTGTGTGTATATAAGTATACCTGTGTCATGCAACGTACACGAAGGCCAGAAGAGGGCATTGGATACCCTGGAACTGAAGTTATGGATGGTTGTTAGCCACCATGTGTGTGCTGGAAATTGAACCCTGGTCCTCTGCAAGAGCAGCCCAATGCGCTTAATCCCAGAGCCATCTGTCCAGCCCTTAGGCCTTAATTTTAGACCTGCAAGAATTTTCTTCTTTCTCTTCCAGCCCTTATTTTTTCACTAGTTTTCCCTCCATTCTCTTAACCAGTTCTTTGCTTCACATGAGTGGCCCTTCTTTGCTCTGAGTTCTAATGCTATTTGAAGCCAGAGTTCTGAAAGGTGATGTGGAAAAGACAAACATCCTCTAGGAGCAAATGGACAAGCTGATATACTGCACGTTGTATATCTTTCTCTCCACTGACCCTTATGCATGCTAGCTTAGCAAAGTATTTGAGGATATCTGCATAAAAGACATATGTGTAAATGTGACCAATTGTTTTACAAACATCTAATGATTATATATATGTATATATATATATATATATATATTTCAAGTAGCATGTATGGGAAAATATTACTTTGGAGAAAATTGCTAAGGGGAAGAAAATTGCTAAGGAAGAGAAAGAGTAGCTGAGCATTCTTCTGTTTTCTTAGAAAGGCATACTTTATAGTTGAAAGGAATGTCAGGGGTCCTGATAATGGGCAGTAAGGCTCCCATTTACTCTCAACCCATGGCCTGCATTGCATAAAATTCTTAAAGAACTACTTTATCTGTAGCAATGAAGGACTTAGAAACCAATACTTCCAAAATGTGCATTTTTTCTTTATCTTTCTGGAAAATTTATGGATATTTTGGATAACAGATAAAGACAGGCTAATGAAAAAAGCTCATTAAATAATTTATAAACTTCAGTCTGTCTGGTTTTATTCAATTCTTTTGTCTCTGGAGGTTTAGTATTTAGCTAGTGATTCTCTCTCCCAGTTCATACCACATCAATCTGCCTTTTGACAACACATGCAGCATTCTGTCTGTTCACAGTCAACACATGTTATTTTTCTTGAAAAACTGGGGAGAATTACATTTGTAGAAAAACCACAATGAAGATTGTTCTTTACTTCACTATGAATTTGACCCTTTCCCTACCTAGTATATTTAAAGTATCTGCAGATCTGGGGTGTAAAGCACACTGAAGTCAAAATGAAAAATCCAGTGAACTCTGTGTGTGTGTGTGTGTGTGAGAGAGAGAGAGAGAGAGAGAGAGAGAGAACTATAAGAATTATAAGA
>NW_008348089.1:1166112-1168197 GCF_000622305.1 Nannospalax galili
AACTCTAAGAATTCTAAGAATTACCTCATGTCAACCATGTGTCTTTATTAAGTGCAAATCAAAGAAGTTTTGTGAGTCTCCATTTTATAACTCTTCTTCAACTCAAATTATAGCAAAGCTGAGTGGAAGCAATGCAGAATGTATAGGTTAGTGGTCTCTGAAGGCATGTTGATGCTGCCTCTGAGTTGATATATTTCCTCAGAGAAGGAAGAGGAAGGTTCAAGAGTCTCAGAAAGCTCACAAAACTTACAAGACTCAGAAGTTCATTAAACAAGACTTAGGAAAGTCATCTCCAAGGTTACATAAGCAGTAAACAATTGCCGGAGGAGAAGAGAACTTTCCTTGCAGAAGCTGCTATGTTGGGTATGGAACTTCAGTGATGCTGTTTTCATGAAGAATTGCCTCTCACGATGGGACTGGCTTTTCGGTGATGCAGTTATCTGCCTTGGAGTCATTCATGGTCCTGTGAGTCCAATAAATTCATGGGTTCACCAAGAATGACTTGGGTGGAATCATTTCTTTGGTCTGACATTGTTATCCTATTTGAGGTGAATAAGTGTCTTCCCAGGAAATGTCACACAATAGAATGAAAAACATTTTAAATATTAAATCTGAAATTGGAAATGAGGTTTCTCTTAAATGTGTTTCAAAGATTTTCAAAATAGTGGTATCTGTGTTACAGCATATAAGGTGCTATAGCCCTGGCAAGATAATTTCCAAATTAGCATAGAAAGAAAAGGAGGGAAAATAAAAATAATGAAAAAAATATGACACTCAGTAGCAAACACAACACTGTGCTTGACATTATGTGCCTGGTGTTTTTTTTTTTTTTTCTAATTCGCCTTTTAATTAAAAATTATTATTTATTTAAATGTTTATGTTATGTGTATGAGTGTTATGCCTGAATGTATGTAAGTGCACCTGTGTGTCAGAAGAGGGTATCAGATCCCTTGGAACTGGAGCTAAGGACATTTGTTAGCCACCATGTGAGTGTTGGGAACTGAATCCAGATCCTCTGCAAGAGCAGCCAGGGCTCTTAACTGCTGAGCCATCTCTCAAGTCCTGTGCTAGGTGGTTTTATGAAGGGATGACTGGTAGTTAGTGGGTGGGAGAGTGTGGATTCCATGTGAGAATTAAATAACATCCAGAGCAGGTTTCTGACTTAGGACTTGTTCTCATGATTTAAACATACAGGAACTTAGAGTATAAGGCAGATAAATTTCTCTATGCCTTAGTTCTTCTGTAAGACATCTGGCCATATATCCTGAGGTTTTCTTGGAAAGACTACTGAACTGGAGGCCTATGGATATTTTTCAGAAACTTCTTAAAGGGCTGGAGAGATGGCTCAGCAGTTAAGAGCACTGGCTGCTCTTACAAAGGACCCAGGTTTTGTTCCCAGCATCCACATGGTGGCTAACAGCCGTCTGTAACTCTTGGACCTCCATGGACACTGCATGACATAGGTGCATTTACAATACATGCAGGTAATACACTTATACACGCAAAATAAAAATGAGACCCTCCCAGCTTGATCTCTCCTCCTAGCCTGGGTCCTGTCCCATTCCTTGTGTTGGTGCTTCAGACACCTGGGGAACCACCACTGCTTCCTGATCCTTTGCACCCAGACCAACTCACCTCTTTCTCAGGTCCCCAGGAACACTCTGGGCCTGGCCCCACCCTCACCTCCCTCTACTTCCCTGGGCCTGCAAGACTGCCCCCCCCGCAGCCTCTTTCCTGGCTGCAGGGGCTGACTTTTCCTCTTCCTGATCCTTTGCATCAGGACCAATACAGCTCCTAAGTGCAGCCCTTGGAACTGCTTCCCGAACCCATCTTCCTTTGCATCTCTGGGTGGCATGGCCACCAGCTGCCTGAGACCAGTATCTTTCCTGGGCTCTGCTCCCAGGCCAGTACAACCCCCAAATTCCTGAGGCCAAAATCTTTCCAGAAGGGATCCAGACCTTAGGAGAAAGCCTGAGAGCATTGGATCCTCATCTGACTTGGGCCTCTGGGGAACTCCTGAAGACAAAAGCAATCTGGCCACTCCAATATAAAATCAAAAGAGAGAACTGGAAGCTTAGAGGAACC
>NW_008348089.1:1168594-1169931 GCF_000622305.1 Nannospalax galili
AACCCTGTTCCCTCCCCGACCTTGGCTATGAATACCTGAGACCAGCCGTCATCCCTGGCTATCTCACCCACAACCTGGATTCCTGAGACCAGCCTCCTTCCCTGCTTGCTCTGGATTCCTGAGACCAGCTTCCTTCCCTGACTGCCTGAGAGTCCTGAATTCTACCTCTACCTAGCAATCCTCCCAGATTGTGCTGTACCTGGTGACTAGAGGGATCCAGACCTTAGGAGAAAGACTGAGATCATCTGATCCTCATCGAACTTGGGCATCTGTGGGAACTCTTGAGCAGCAGAATGAAAGCCATCTGGTCCCTCCAATATAAAATCAAAAGAGAGAACGTGAAGCCTAGACCAACCAGATTTTCATACCCAACAAGTAAATCATAAAGGCACATAAAGTTTACAAAAAGAAGCAGAACTAAACTCAACAAAGGAAGGCTTGAGTCTCACACAAGAATAAAAAACTACAAAAGAAATTCGCATGTCAAAATCACAGAGAAAAAAATAACATGAAAAACCAAAATAACGTATTCCCATCAAATACCAATAGTCCTCTAGAGGAGTACAATGAGAACCCCCTAGAGATAATGCAGGACGTGGAACTCAAAAGGACAATTATAAACATGATAAAAGAATTCAGGGAGTTTACAAAACACACAAACAAAGAAATCAAAGAACTGAAGGAAGATAGTTAGAAATATTGAAGAATACTCAGGCTGAAATGAAGAAGGAAGTGAAACACTCAGTAAGCCAATTAGAAACGACAGGAGAAAGCCTTACCAACAGGATGATTGAAATGGAAAATAGAGTATCAACACTGGAAAATAAAGTGGATGAACTAGACCACTAAAGCAAAGGTTATGAAAAATTTAAGAAATCACAAGAATGAAATATGCAGGAGTTGCATGACATTATAAAAAGATGAAACAAATCATAGGCATACAGGAAGGAGAAGAATCCCAAGACAATGGCATGGACCAGAACTTCAACAGAATCATGGAAGAAAATTTTCCAAAATTAAAGAAAGACATGCCCATACAAGTACAAGAAGCATATAGAATGCCAAACAGACAGAACCAGAAAAGAAACTCTCCACGGCACATGATAGTAAAAACACTAAATGCACAAAACAAAGAGTCAATACTGAAAGCTGCAAAAGACAAACAAGAAGTCACATATAATAGTAAAACCCATTAGGATTACAGCTGACTTTTCAGTGCAAATTATGAAATCCAGAAGAGCCTGGACCAAAGTACAACCACAGATGCCAGCCCAGGTTATTATACCCAGCCAAAATGTCTATTATAGTCGAAGGGGAAAGAAACATCTTCTATGACA
>NW_008348089.1:1169969-1172069 GCF_000622305.1 Nannospalax galili
GTGAACAGAAATAAAAATGACAGGATTCAATACTCATCTTTCATTAATAGCTTTAAATATTAATGGATTGGACTCCCTAGTCAAAAGACACAGACAGGGTGAATGGATTAAGAAAAAAACCCATCTTTTTGTTGTCTGCAAGAAACTCATCTCACTTTCAAGGACAGACACCATCTTAAAGTGAAAGGATGGAAAAAAATATACTAAGCAAATGGTACTAAGAAAAAATCAGGCATAGCAATTCTAATATCTGACAAAATAGACTTTAAACTAAAACTAATTAGAAGAGATAAAGAGGGCCACTAAATTCTGATCAAAGGAGTAATAAATCAAGAAATATTACAATCATGAACATATATTCACCAAACTCTGGTGCACCCAACTTCATAAAAACAATACTACAGGACTTTAAGACCCAGATTAATCCCAACTCATTAATAGTAGGGGACTTCAATACCCCAATGTCTCCATTAGATAGGTCAACAGGGCAGGGAGTTAACAGAGAGACATCTGAATTAAACAATACCACATATCAAAATGGACTTAACAGACATCTACTGAGTATTCCACCAAAGCACCAAAGAAAATACATTCTACTCAGCACCCCATGGAACCTTCTCCAAAATCGACCATATACTGGGGCACAATGCAAACCTCAACAAATAAAAAAAGATTGAAATAATTCCATGCATTCTATCAGACCACAGTGCAATAAAGCTTACAATCAACACTGGAAGAAGCCCTAATCACCACATGAACACATGGAGATTAAACAACACACTCCTGAATGATGAGTGTTTCAAAAGAGAAATTAAGAAAGAAATAAAAGTATTCCTGGAACTAAATGAAAAGAACAATACAACAAAACAAAACTTCTGGGACATGGTGAAAGCAGTCCTTAGGGGAAGTTTATAACTCTAAGGGCTGACATCAAAATATTGGAGGGAACACAAATAAATGACTTAACACTGCAACTAAAGACACTTGAAAAGCAACAGTAAATGAAACCCAAACCCAGCAGAAAAGAAGAAATAACAAAAATCAGGGCAGAAATTAATGAAATTGAAACAAATAAAACAATACAAAGAATCAACAAATCCAAGAGGTGGTTCTTTGAAAAGATAAACAAGATTGACAGACCGCTAGCCCAGTTAACCAAAAGAAAGAAAGAGCACCTCCAAAGCAACAAAATCAGAGATGAAAGGAGAAACACCACAACAGACAGCAGAAAGATACAGATCATTATAAGGCGGAATAATTTAAAAACCAATATGCTACTAAATTTGAAAACCTAAAAAAAATGATGGATATCTAAAGGCATGAGAACCACCAAAACTAAACCAAGAAGAGATTAACAGCATAAACAGACCCATAACACAAAAGAAACTGAAACAGTAATACAAAACCTCCCGACTAAAAAAAGCCCAGGACCAGATGGATTTACAGCAGAATTCTACCAGACATTTAAAGAAGATCTGTATCCAATACTACTTAATTTATTCAAAAAGATAGAAATGGATGGAGAACATCCAAATTCCTTCTGTGAAGCCAGTATCACTCTAATACCAAAGCCAGTTAAAGATACAACCAAAAAAGAAAACTATAGACCAATATTATTAATGAACATAGGTACAAAAATTCTCAACAAGATGTTTGTAAACAGCATATAGACACACATCAAAAAGATCATCCACCATGATCAAGTCAGCTTTATCCCAGAAGTGCAGGCATGGTTCAATATATGAAAGTGAATAAACATCATAAATCATATAAATGGGCTCAAAGACAAGAACCACATGGTCATCTCAATAGATGCAGAGAAGGCCTTTGACAAAATTCAACATGCATTTATGTTCAATGTCCTAGAGAGAATTTTACTGGAGGGAACATACCTCAACATAATTAAAGCCATATATAACAAACCCACAGCCAACATCATTCTAAATGAAAAAAAACTGGAAGCATTCCCATTGAAATCAGGAACCAGACAAGGCTGCCCACTATCCCCACTTCTCTTTAACATAGTACTTGAAACTCTTGCAAGAGCAATAAGACAAGAGAAGGAAATTAAAGGAGTAATAATTGGAAAAGAAGAGCTCA
>NW_008348089.1:1172157-1172740 GCF_000622305.1 Nannospalax galili
AAGGCATGTGCCACCACACAAAAAAAGAAAATTTTAAATTTTTAAAGAAAGAGATTGAGGAAAATATCAGAAGGTGGAAGGACCTCCCATGCTCATGGATTGGAAGAATTAATATTGTGAAAATGACCATCCTACCAAAAGCTATTTATAGATTCAATGCAATGCCAATCAAAATCCCCATGACATTTTTCACAGAATTGGAAAAAACCATCCCAAGATTCATATGGAAGCACAAAAGACCTCGGATTGCCAAAACAACCCTGAGCATGAAGAGCAATACCAGAGTGATTACTATACCAGATTTTAAGCTGTATTACAGAGCTATAGTCATAAAAACAACGTGGTACTGGCACAAAAATAGACCCATAGATCAATGGAACAAAATTGAAGACACAAATATGAGTAATTGCAATTTCAGCCACCTGATATTTGACAAAGGGGCCCAGATTATTCACTGGAGAAAGACAGTATGTTCAGCAAATGGTGCTGGCAAAACTGGATCTCCACCTGTAGAAGCATGAAACTAAACCCCATCTTTCAACCTGCACAAAAGTCAATTCCAAATGGATCAAAGACCTCAATG
>NW_008348089.1:1172861-1232692 GCF_000622305.1 Nannospalax galili
CAAGAATTAACAAATGGGACCTCATTAAACTAAAAAGCTTCTGTGCATCAAAGGAGGCAACCAGGGAAGCGAACAGAAAACCCACAGAATGGGACAAAATCTTCACCACTGACACATCCGACAGATGTTTAATATCCAGAATATATATCAAACTCAAAAAACAGAATCAAGACAAGAAGTAATCCACAAAAGAAGTAAAGATGGCTATGAAACATCTTAAAAGATGCTCAACATCACTAATAATTAGGGAAATGCAAATTAAAACCACTTTATGATTTCATCTTACCCCAGTCAGACTTGCTAACATCAAGAGAACAAATGATACCAAATGTTGGAGAGGATGTGGGGAAAGGGGAACACTCATCCACTGCTGGTAGGGCTGAAAACTTAATCCCTATGGAAAATAGTGTGGAGAAGTCTTAAAAAACTACAATTGAACCTACCATTTGACCCAGTTATATGACTCATTGGCATACACCCAAAGAACTCATCCTATTGCAGAGACACTTGGACATCCATGTTTGTTGCTGCCCTTTTCACAATAGCTAAGAGATGGAAGCAACCTGAGTGTCCCTCAATTGACAAGTGGATAATGAAAATGTGGTTCATGAAATTTGTAGGTAAAGGGATGGAACGAGAATCTGTTATACTAAGTGAAGTAACACAGACTCAGTAAAAAAATCGACATATGTTCACCCTCATATGTGGATCCTAGAACCAAACCCTGATAAGTGAGTATATATCCAGACATAACTACAGGAACCAGGATAATGTAAAGGAAACAGGGAGGTAAAGGAAAAGAAAGAACCTGAAAGAGAAGAGTAGGCAACAGGCCTTAATAAGGGAGGTATGGATAAAAATTGTGTTAGTTTAAGGGATGGGGGAGGGAAGGGTATAGAAGGAACCTAGGGGATAAAGGGAAAGAAGGAGCTCAAGAGAGTTAAGACCATAGAAGAAGGGTATTATTAAGGGAGAAAGGGGGGAAATGGGGGCACCTTAAGTGGAAAAACCATGATGGAGGGGTGACACAATGTGAGAGATAATCAATACGTAGCTAGTTTTGAAAACCAGAGGGAACCCTATTACTCCTAAAACCTACTGACAAACTATACATAGCAGATCAAGAAATATATGTCTAGGTAAGGTTTATCTGAGAACAACTGATCTTTGCCCAAGATTTATCTACATATCACAGCAATAAAAAGTACCAGTATGGTGGAACTAACCTTCTTGGATGTTTAACAGACATACTATGAGGCCTATAATTATTTGGTCAGAGGGACATAAAGAACAGGTTTTTCCTCTTAGGTCAACTAGTTCCAGGGGACTGAGCATCTCTCAAAATGTCCTGTAATTGCTGTGGGTCACCTGTCCTCTTGATCAAGGAGGCTGAGGAGACACCACCAGATGGACTTGAACCAAAGTCCAGTCTACAAAGAGGAAGGTCAACACAGAGGATTCATTTCCTACATGCTTCCAAGCAAAGCCAGCCACAGTTGAGTAGGACCTTTGACTTATCTTCACTTAGGTGGAACTGGTAAAAGAAAGGATCCAGGGGCTCCTCCCAAGCCCATGTGACCCCTGAGTAACAGATCCTCAAATGACCTTAAGAATAAAAATAAGTTGATTTATCTGGGCTTAAACACCCAAAAGGAAAGTATTACCATAGATTAAAGGGGCCAATATAATTCCTTAAGAGTCTATATGCATGGCTAAAAGGTACCTAAAAAGCAACAATGCCAGATAGGAGATACCTTCTTCTGAGTTGTTGGCCAGGGTGGCCAAAGGGACTCCCAGATAGTCACCCAGCATAGAACTGGGAAAATGAACAGCAGACCCCAATCTTATCTAAAGGAATATTGACAACTGATTGCTGCTAGAGGAGGAACAGCCGACCCTCCTATAACAAAGACCTCTAGATAGGCTGACTATATTCACCAGAAGGGCAAGTAGTGTGGAATGGCTGGGGGTGCTGACAACACAGCAGACAGTAGCAGGGATATCAGAGTATAAGGGCTCTAGTAGAGGGATGGAGGCTATGGGAGGATGCCATCTGGGAAGTAGGTGTATTGTTGAATAAGATGGTTTGGGATGTTCGGTGTGACACACACACACACACACACATACACACACACATGCACACACACACAAATCAACAAATTTTTAAAAATTCATTATATTTGAGGAGGAAGCATGGAAATTTACATCATGCTAATTAGTAGAGGTGATAAACATTACCACTGAAATCTACCCGATGACTTCATAGACATACATAGGCGCCAAGGATCCAAGTGCAACCAATTGTGACTAGTAATAATCAGATACATACAGATTAGAGATGCACGCAGCAACATCTCAGTGTTAGCAAAAACAATGAGTCTTTCTTCAAGGAACAATATATTCTAAAGTAAAATGGAGATATTTTTGAAAGGGTAAAAACTCATTCAATTTAATGTCTTACAGGGCTTATACTGAGTTCAATATTGTATAACTGTATTAATTCAACTGTGAACCTAGAAACTTGCAGCCACTTGTGAAAGAGATGTGGGCATTGCATGCATCTGATGTACTTACATACATGCATGCAAAACACTCATACACATAAGAAAGAAGAGAGAAAGAAGGAAGGAAGGAGGTAGGGAGGGAGGGAGGAAGGAGAGAGAGAGGAAGGAAGGATGGGAGGAAGGAAGGAAGGAAAGAAAGAAAGAAGGAGGGAAGGAAGAAAGAAAGGTTTTTTGTTTGTTTTGTTTTTTCCAAATTCTGATATAGCAGAATTTGCATTATGGCAAGATCTTTGGTAGAACCAGACCATCCTTGAAGATGAATTAAGAGGCTGCAAGAATAAAAATACAACCCTGTGATTAGAGTCCGAGGTTCAAGAGACAAACAAGGAGCAAATTGATAGCACAGAATGGCTGTGGGGTAGAACAGACACTTGTTTTCCTGACCGTCCATACTTTAGAGTGTCATCTGCCCTCTGTGTCCTGTCTATGTGAACTGTGTGAGCCTAGCATTTACATAGATCTTTCTTTGACACGCTCAGCCTCAAACTTTCCAATTTCATCTACAATAAACAGCACACACATAATTATGTTAAACTATATTCAGAAGGCGTTTGGAAATGGGTTTTGGTTAGACAGCAGCTGTTTTACATTAGCGATGGGAAAAGCTTATTCATATTTTCAGTATCATAAAGTCTAGATGGCTGTGTTATTTGCCTCCATGTATCAACATTTACAGGAAATTTTTGAGATTTTTACTAGCACCTTAAATGTTATGGAATGTGTATATTTTACTTTGTGTTTAAACTTACAGTTCCCCAAATGAAAGTTAAAACAGCTTTTGATAAAGAAAAAGTATATCTTTTATTCAGCTTAGTTTTAATTCATGTTTTGAAATATAAAAAATCATGCATGATTTTGTTTTATCACCAATTCGATTGAATTGATGTTGGGAAACTTAAAATTCACTATATGAATGCAATAAATACTATTAACATCTTACAACACCTCTCTCTCAGTCCCTCTCTTTTTCCCTCCCCTGCTTTCTTCACACATGTAATTCCTGAGTATCCACTGTAGTTGCTCTAGTTACTAGATTAAAACAGTGCTCAATTAAAAGGCAATTATTTGCTAAAAATGTGTGATTGAAATCTGGAATTCCTTCATCTTCTCACTCGGCAGAGGGACTTGCTTGGAAATTCTCATACTAGGCGTCTTAGCCTTAAAGTCATTGATTTCCAGGGAACATGGAGCTTTCATTCTCTGAAAATGACTGTTTATATTAATCAACCAAATGACTTGTTGACAGTGTAATTGCCCTTCCCCAGCCCATCACAGTGACTTCCTCCCCTTTTGTTGATTTCTGTTTTTCTTGTGTTGTGTTTTACCTGTGACTGATAACTTTTTGCCCTGGTGGAGGACAATGAAGGTACATTTGATCTCCCCACAAATTTGACCTTGCCTTTTCTGGATTCATAAGGGGATTTGATCTCTCTACACCAAATGACCCTCCTTGTCATTGTCCACATCACTGAAAAGTATACATGAAAACTGAAACATAGAGAGCAGAGCTATCCTGTGCAAGAAGAGGTCATCATTTTACCATGTTTACAACTGATGGTTTTCTTTCTTCTACCATGAGACTCCTCTACTACGTCTACCTTCCCCTGATCTGCTGTACTTCCTCTGGTCTCAGGCTTAACCTCTTGCCACTTCCCGTGATTCCTCTCACCTTGCTATTGCCACCCCGCAGATATTAACAGCTCTTCTACTGATTCTTCATGGGATTCTTGCGAGCCGTTCTTAGCATTCAGATTTCATCTGTGTTTCTGTTATTTATGTCTAGAGCTGCATTGTACAGTGTGTGACTACTAAGCATATCTGACCACTGCTCATTTGAAATGAGGATAGGAAATAGTAATTCAAATTATATTTCATGGTAATCGATTTAAAGTCACTTTAGTTAGAGGCTATTGCATTTGGACACCAGAATTTTATAGAATAAGGTTCTGTGGCTTAAAGTTTAAAGTTATTTAAAAAATTTTTAACTTAGTTCTAAATGGACACCTATATCCCACATTCTGCTCCCAAGCCTCAGAGGTCATTGCAGAAGTGGGAGCAGAAAGATAATAAGAGTCACCTCTCTGCTTCCCTGGGCCTGCACGACTCACAGGCCTCTCTCCAACCCTCAGGCATTGGGTCCCCTGAAACTGAAGTTATGGAAAGTTATTAACTGTGGTCCTCAGAATTGAACCTAACTCCTCTGCAAAAGCAGCCAGTGCTCTTAACTTTGAGCCGTCTCTCCAGCCTTTGCTCTTTTTGTCTTGACCTGATATATTTCTCTCTATATATTAATTATCTTAATTAAATATATTAATTCAGAGAAACAGAAACTAGAATAAACTGAATGAAAAATGTGCCATTGTGGCTCTTCTTTATGTCAGTTATCTCTGCCAGTATTCTTCCAAATTCTTGGTCAAATCATCAAGTTTGCTTTGTTATTGTAGTGAAACCGATAATTAGTCTTGATCCACAAACCTTCAGTATGTTAAATGAATTAAAATGATCACTTGCAAAAGATTATGACTAAAAGTTGCATAATTTCAAGCAACCTCAGAAATCTAAATGGGACACTTCTAAAATTCAAATTGAAATATACTGTTTTTAATGTCCTAGTTCAAAATAAAGTCAAGAATATACTTCTGTTAGTAGGTTATGAATAAGTTAAGACAAGGCCGAGAGACAGAGAACCGTATATGTACACATTTGGTCCTCGTGGTGCTGGGAACACCTGAGTCACACCCAGAATCTTTCCATATGGTGGCTTCTGTCTTGCCTGACTCACCAGCTTCCAGAAAGGAGAATGTGAATTATTATGTATTAACAGTTCAATCAAAACTCAGGACGCTATGTATCTAAACTGTTGAGCTTCTTTTAAAATACAGCAATTTGAGCCAACAAAATGTCTCAGTGGATAGCTGTGCTTACTGCCAACCCTGATGATTTGAGTTTGATCCCTGGGACCCACATGGTGGAAGGAGAGAACCAATTCCACAAATTTACCTCTGACCTACCACACACACACACACACACACACACACACACACACAAACACACACACAATGTAATTATAAATCTTTAAAGAAATTAGAATTTAAAAATTAAATATACCACTTTACTCTTGATCAAAGGAAATTTGTTTGAAAAGATTGTTTACGTGGGCAACAGGAGAACATAACTCATGAAGTACTTGGATACATTCATTGGTGTCCGTGTCACTCTGTAACAGCACTATGTTCTCTGTCAACATAAGTCTTCATCCTTTGGTGATTGGGAGCCACACACCCAAGCAGTGCTGCACACTGGAAGAGTAACTAGAAAGTGTAAGCAAGCATTGATGGTAGAACTAAGTTGCAGCCAAGGGACTGTGTGAAAAGGATGAGTTAGGAATGCTTGATCCCTGAAGAAAACACTTATCAAAGCAACTTGCAAGAATGATCCTGTCACTCTTTTCTCTGCACAAAAGGTACCACCGTGAGTTTACATTTGCTGCTGAATTTGAAGTGGCCTTTCTGCACCCGGAATGATATCCTGAGTGCTGTATACTTTTTGGTGGGCAGAAAGGTAGATGTGGCATTGACTGGAATATATTCCCAATAGAGTTTGATTTTGAGTGCATACATTTATAAGGCCTGAATGTCAATTCTGAGAATGTAGAAAAGCTTTGCTATTTTTGGGTCTTCAATAGTTAGCTATCTGACTAGCTAAATATTCTGACTTAGAGATCAGAATTTGGAAAAAAATTGAGTTTGTTAACTTAATATTTGATGAAAGTTATTTTTCTTATTTAATTCTAAGTGGAATCAGAAAAAAAATTATTAGGTGAATTCCAGAATGTTAGCCCAGGCTGGTGGTTCAGGCTCATAATCTCAGCTATTTGGAAGACTGAGGCAGGAAGAAGAAAATCCAAGTCCCATCAGGTAAAAGCAGGAGAACACAGATTTAAGGCCATCAGCGCTACAAGAGTAAGTTCAAGACCAGCCTCGGCAATTTGATGAGACTTTGTTTCAAAAGTAAAAATTGAAAAGTGGACTTGGGATATAACTTAAGGGTAGAGTCTATACCAGATAAGTAAAGGCTCTAGGATCAGTGCCTAGTTAGAAGAAGAAAAGGAAGGGAAGGAGGGACAGAGGGATGGAGGGAGGAGAGGGATGGAGGGATGGAGGGACGAGGGACGTAGGGATGGAGGGAGGGGAGGGATGGAGGGAGGGGAAGGATGGAGGGATGGAGGGATGGAGGGAGAGGAGGGAGGGAATTGGAGGTTGGAAAAGGAGGAAAGGAGAAAAGGAAGGAAGGGAAGAGGAGGTAGAGGAGGAGGGAGGAAGTAAGGGAGGAAGGAAAGAAATAGTTCAGAATATTTGTTCGGTTTTTTCCTCCCTGGGCTTTAAACATATACTTATGAATTCTTGACTCATAGCAACAGGGTAAACAACTGGCCAGCTATTTGGGAAGTGCTAACAGTTTGTTAGCCTTTGTCAGAAAAAAAAAGCCAGTCTTGTTTTTTGTTTTATTATTAAATTTTAGTGGTGTGTGTGTATGTGTGTGTGTGTGTGTGTGAGAGAGAGAGAGAGAGAGAGAGAGAGAAGAGAGAGAAACAGAGAGACAGAGACAGAGAGAGAGAGGTCAGAGGACAACTTGACGGAGTTGGTTCTTTCCTCCCATCATGTGGAGTCTAGGAATCAAACTCGGGTCATCAGGTTTGGCAGTTAATACCTTTACCTAATGAGTAGATCTGCAATACCATGAAAACCTAATTTATAATATGAGGTAAAATGTTCATGTATCTTAAATCTTCTGGTGTACATTTTTGTGCCAATAATTTTATCAGTTTTCCACAAATAATATGAGTTTTGCTTATTGCATTAAAACTTTTCAATAAGTTCATTTAGGTGAACTTCAGTAAGTTCATTTACTTTTCAAAAAGTTCATTTAGCTTTTCAAAATCAGTGCTTTACCATTTGAGTGTCTATAACCATTTATTGGCTGAGAGGAAGATAAAACGTTTAAAGTTTTTCAAGGATTCTACTTTTTGAAAAATGTATTGTCTGGTGGAAGTATGGAGTGTAAATAAATAAAAGTAAACAGCCATGATTAGAAAACTGTCCAATTTTTCTCTACTCCACTGTATCTACTTCAGATCTGATCCATAAGAATAGTAGTATATAGAACACATTGCTCCTTCAATCACTATGGAATCAGTTACTAGATAAGTGTCTTTGGCATGTGATAAAGTAAAATAGCTCTAAGTTATTTTAGAATTGCGTTTCTTTTAATGGGAGTATGGAGAGAAAAGAATTAGTTGCCACCAGCTTTTCAGAAGTGTGTGTTTTTAAAACCCTTCTCTTTTGTTTCAATCAGTGACAAGTTTCTGAAGGGCCGAAGAAGAAAAGTGATTGGTCACTGAGAGACATGGAGTGGAGAACTGCTGAGATTTGTCCATCATGTGAGCAAGAAGGAAGCTCTTTGCCAAGTCCCTGGGGTGGCCACAGCTAACACAACAGCTTTGAAACTGCACAGTGCTCTCCAGTCTCCTCTTCTACCCTCTTCATCCAAATCTGACTCTGTCTGCAAAGCCAAGTTCAGTTTCTCCCTTTATCTGAGTTATTATTACAGTTATTATTTATTTTAGTTTCTTGAGGCAGGGTCTCCCTGTAGCTCCAACTGACCTGGAACTTGCTATGTAGACCAGGCTGGCCTTGATCTAAACCAAACTCTAAAAAAAAGAGAGAAAATGGAAAAATATTGAATTTTAATATTGAATAAAAACTTTTATAAGGGGGCTGGAAAGATGGCTCAGCATCTAAAAGTACTGGCTGCTCTTGCAGAGGTCCCAGATTTAGTTCTTAGCACCTACATGGCTGCTACCAACTTTTGTAACTCCAGTCCTAGGTGATCCAACACCCTCTCCTGGCCTCTGTGGGTCTGTGTACATGTGATGGACTTATACACAGGTAGGCTAAACAGTTATACACATAAAGTAAAAATAAATAAATAAAATTAAAAAAGTATATGCTTAGCAAGGGAACTAAATTTGTCTATGCTTTAAAAATTAATGGTTATATTCTATGAAAATAAGAAACTATAGAATTAACAAGATTTCTGTGTTCGCCAGTCATCACAAGCTTCTTCCCATTTTAAAAACCATAAAACTCACCAGACGTATTCCAAGCTATGAAACTCAGTGTTTGAAAACATTAACTCAAACCAGTAGTAAATATATTGCTTTGTATTGTGTATTTTTCCTAGGTTTATTGATATCTTTGTTTGCCAACTAATTTTATCCCTTCCTGAGTATGATCAAATTTAATATTATATGTGACATTAGCTTTTTGTACCCAAATCTATAAAAACTGCTTTGGGTATAATCAAAGTGTTAGAGCTGTTTGGTTCTGAGTTAATGGTTGGAATTAGGGGTGAAAGACATTTTCCTCTTTCAACAAGGGGTGTACATTTTTATTCCAGACTTCCCAGAAACCTCTAAGTTTGCGTATTTGAAAGGCTTTGTTCTGTAGCCCAATAAATATTTTATTCCTAAATTTGAAGCTAAGATAAATGATTCTACACTTTTATTTCCCATCTATTAACTGCACTTGAGGCCTCAGAGTTAATCTGTTAGTCTACATTTTGGGGGCATGATAAATAGTTCAATTGGGTTTCCTTTTCAGAAGAAATCATCTCTGCAAATATGAGACTGTGGAAATCTTGCCTAAGGGACAGAATTATGAAAAGAAAATATTTTTTCTAGCAAAATTATCAAAGTCTTGTAACTGCGGCCCAAGAAAAATGAGACAGAAAAAGTACGGGTTGTTTAAGACCACCCTGCTGTGAAGGTTTTCATTCTAACACAGCTATTTCAGCAAGAAAGAATAATGGGGAGGAAGATGTTTTCAGAACTTCTGCCGCTTCTAGTGCTGTGCTAAATCTTCATCTTTGCCATTTGTCTTGAAGAAGAATGCACTTTAAGAGAAAAATGGCTTAACTTTCAAACAGATTTGTGGGTGCATTAATCTGAGCAGGGCAGCCGTGTGTTCGTGGTCAAAGCACAACAGCTCTTGTTCTCCTTGTGCAGCTTCTGTGTGAAGCTGGAAACAGGAAGCGGGAAACAGGAAGCAGCCTTCACAGGTCATATTCTCCATTGTTACATCCCCTGCATTTGAAATCTGGTGCTGCATCAACTAGCTGTAAAGGTGCTAAGGACTTCAAAGCTTAAAATAGTTTTAATCTGCAAATACTTGTGGAATTAATAGTTTAATTTTAATAATTTCTTATTCCAAGTCACAATTATCCTACTGGGTTTACAGTAACTTAGTTGCACATCTTATAGGTGGAAATAAAGAATGGGGTTTCCGTGATCCTAAGCACACAGAGCTTTGTTTCAAGATGAGACCATGCTTCAATTTGAATGAATCAAATTCATGTTTATAGAAAGTATTACGAATAAGAATAGTTCAAACAAACTTCACATTTGGTAATTGAATAGTATTTAAAGACACATTTTAAATGGCTTTAATAATTACTTTTGGTATATAGATTACAATGTACCATAGAGATACTCTCCTTTGGTCATATCTATTTAGGCTTCTAAAAATGCATCTTATATTTAGATGTCTATTTCTTTAAATTTGTTTTCTACGCCTTTAACTTTTATTTTAGATCTTCTTTTTAAAAATTATTGATTTATTTTTATTTTATGTGAATGAGTGTTTAGCCTGAATGTATGTAAGTGCACCCATGTCATGTAGTGGCCATGGAAGCCAGAAGAGGTTGTTGAATCCCCTGGAAACTGATGGAGTTACAGATGGTTGTTAGCCACTATTTGTGTGCTGGGATCTGAATCCAAGCCCTCCCTGCAAGAGCCTCCAGTGCTTTTAACTCCTGAATCATCTCTCCAGCCCCTTGAATCTTTTTAACTCTATGAATTTGTAGGTTTGGCTTTTTGCTCTTGACCACATCCTCCTTTGACTGCCTGGGTTGTTGTCCCTTCTTGTCAGGCCCAAGCATCATTTCTCCTTAGAGTTACCCCATACCACACCTTGAGATTTGGGGCACAGTGTTCACTGTATAAGAGGATGAGTATCTTTTAAGTGCCACTCCATTGCCAGTCTCCTGTTTGTATAACTGTTGTTTACTTGTCTAGCTCCTGATAATGAGGAAAATCTTAAGAAACCCCAGTGAGCAATCAGTCTTACCCATACCAACTAAATCAGAATCTTCTAGAAGTGGAAGGTTTTTTAGCTTTTCTAGTGATACAAAGATGCAGTTTAGGTTGAAAACTCCTGTGCTGAAGGTAATTAAATGCTGGACATTGCTCTGAGGCATTATATTTATTTATTTAAAAAATATTTTTGTTGAGTTTTTGTGCATTTTATACAACAGTTCTTAATTAAATTTAGAACCCCTCCCCCATTCATACCCTCCCATAGCCCCCTGCCACCAGACCCCATACATTCTGTCATAAATATTAAGTCCTATCTGGTCAAGCATTTGTTTATTGAAAAAATTAAGAAGAGTCTAGGATAGAGAATAAAAGAGGACTAAAGAAGTAGAAGCAGGATATTTATTACAGCTACATCATTATTTTTAAAATTTTATTTATTGGTGTTTTATGTATATGTGTGTTTTGCATGCATATATATAAGTGCACCTATGTGTGCAGTGCCCATGGACGCCAGAAGAGGCTGTTGGTTGGTCCCCTGGAACTGGAGTTAGAGACTGTTGTTAGCTGCCATGTGGGTGCCGGGAACTGAACCAGGTCCTCTGCAAGAGCAGCCAGTACTTTTAACTGCTGATCCATCTCTCCGGCTCCTATAGCTATATTATGAAAGAGAAATAACTGAAAGAAATATTTACAAAATATCGACTTGGGTAAACATTGTATGAATTTTATTAAGAGATCAATAATTTGAAGCTTATCCTGGCCAATCGGCAAGCCATTAAATATATTTTGGGAGCTCTTACATATTGCATGAAGTAACAACTGTAGTTTTAATAGCCCTGACAAGTAATAGTGCATTGGATGTAAAGTATAATAGGAGTGGAACCAGTTAATACCACGAGGGTAGCAGTAAATGAACCAGAAGTATAGTTTACTTAAAATTAGTAAACGAGCCTGTCCCTCCGTCCCTGCAGCCCCGTCCCCAGCCCCCCAGCGTGCTTCGCCTCAGTCTTGCTAACACTTACATGTGGGAGTCTCACCTCGGCTTGTGTGTAAGTGAGTGGTCTTTGCATCAACACGTTCTCAGATTTGTCAGCAGAACTTCAGGCGAGATGGAGTAAAGCCTCTCCTGCTGGGTGGGTTGCGAGATCGACGATGGGATGGGGCAGAAGCGTCAGCATGGAGAAAGAAAGCGTTTGAAATAGAGAAAGAAAAAAAAAAATTAAGAATTTATCATTTCAAGAAATCTGTGATACTGACATAGTTTAAAACTGCAGAAAGATGATTAGCGTTTAATATTCGTCCAGTTGCTATTTCAAAGTTTATGTTTTAGGTTGACTCACTTAAAGGTCAAAAGAGATCAATATTCATACAAAGCCAGAAGTCCTGTTCCCGACAAATATTAAAAGTCTAAGTAGGTTAAAAAAAAGCTGTGCAAAGCCTGGAGCGGTTGCACATGCTCCAAGTCCCAGCACTTGGGAGGCAGATGTAGGTGAGATTGAGACCAGCCTGGTCTACATAGCAAGTTCCAAAGTTCGGAGCCAACTGGGGCTACAAGAAGATCCTGTCTCAAACAAACCAAATTAATACAATAATAATAATAATAATAATAATAATAATATAAACAAAAGAAAAAGACTTGCTGTTCTTTTCAAAGTATCTAATTAATACTAATGAAGAACATTATATTGTATTGTTGAGCTACTGGGAGAACCAGAGGTGGCAGTCTTCCTGCCCCAGACCTTTTCAGATGAGATAGGAGTGCCTGACTCTCCCATGTGTTCAGCAAGCACTGGCTGCATTTTCTGACTCTGGGCACTCTGTTGTGACTTTCATATTCTGAACAGATATCACAATACTGTTATCCCATCTTAATGGTGGTGTTACTACATAGTTTTCATGATTGTAAAACTGTATCACTTTGTGCATCGTGAGCAGAGGACTAGTAATTCCAACATCAGTGACTTTTTCCATGTTTAAAATGTAAACAAGACACGCCTACTTACTAGAATGTAAATTGACTGGGCAGTTACCTTGTGCATTTTTCTGTTCCATTTTGCAAAGTAAAGGTGGAAAATTCCTGGATTTTTTTTTCATGCTCAATTCAACTAATAAAATCCATATCTCTGCAACAAAGGAGCAGAGCAGAAATGTCAAATTGCACTAAAAATATAAAATCATGCTAAGTATGTAATACATTTTCCCGTTCAATATCAAACCTATTTACTAAAGAAAGACATGTATACATTTGTGTGCATTTTACATTCCTCAAATCACTACTGTTACCAGTGGTTGGGGTAGGGGTAAGGGGCTTCCAGGAGCTTGGTCTCTTATTCAAGGAACTGAATCAAAATACCACACAGATTGCACAGTAGCAAGGTGACCTAATTCAAAGCAAATCTGTGGTACCGGTCAGAAAATATGCTACAAGAGAGCAGCAGCCACTTGAATGGGAGAGTACTCTAGGGCCCTGATTATTGCTTGGGGCTCTCTTCATGGGGTCAAGAGGAGTTTGATTTCTAAAGGGTATAGTGAGAGTGGTTCTGTTTTGATTGATGTATTAGGTCATTTCATCATCTTACAACTCTTCATGTCCCTTCCCATAATGTATCTGATTTTAATAACATGAACACCCGCTTATATACAGGCATTGCAAGGTATTTCTCCTAAAAGTTCACTTGAGGATACATTTTTGTCTTATTCCACATGTACCCAAAACTAAGGCTAAATCAGCCTTTCTATTCTTCTACGCCGATATAATGAAGGCATGATTCAATACAATGTGTCTAAGTTTGATGATTGTTTTGGGAGAAGAAATATTACACTGGAGTGCACAAACTGTCCCAAGCAGGCGGGAGCCGAGGTTGCTAGGGACATTGTTAGAGAGGGGTGTGTGTGTGTGTGTGCATAGTATGCGCAGGTAAAGTAGGTGGGTTGCCAAGCACATTATTAGAAGAGGGGTGAGCATAAACCAATCCAAGTAGAGTCCCAGGATGCCAATCTATTCCCTGTGCTTGCCTGCCTCTTAATCATGTTATTTGCTTTAGTAAGTAACACTGTGAACACTAGTGCCTTAACAGTATCTCAGATGGCTACAAAAGTTGGCCAGCCAATGCCTCTGCATTTGGGATAAATTTCTGTTGACTTTTGGCTAAGCAAATTTCTCCCTTTCTAGTGTCCTTTCCAGTGATTGTCACTCAGAACCACATTCCTCACTTTCTATATTTAAACCACCCCTCTAAATAATTATACAACCTCTCTTCATATAATATACTCTCTGCACATAATACATATAATTCATTTCACTGTTTTGTAACATGATAAGACACTTAAGGGAACTACATCTAATTATTACCTATTATCATTACTGTCATTAAGCTTCATCAAAACGATCAGAAATTCATATAAATGTTAATTTTATAGGTATTTAAGCTGCATTTATCAGATAGTCTTCAAAACAGGAAAAGGTGATGTTAAACTTTTCTCCTTTTCTCTTTTATTTCTTGTCACCCAAGAGATTTGCTATGTGATTGAGACAGGCTGATCAGCTATGTTCAAAAAGGAAAATGAAAACGTAAGTGATGTGACTGCACTGAGCTCTGTCATCTGCTGTCCCCTCCTCCTCACGCCACACCTCACTAATGGTCAGCTGGCAAGCTGTAGTTTGTCAACAATTTTTCTTGTGTCATATCTCTTCCAGTTGAGTTTTCAGGTTTTACAGAGTTTTACATGTTATATTTTAGCAACCATTTCATTGTTAGTTCAAACAATTTTCCTGTAATTTACAACTTACATGTCACAAGATAGGCACAAGACAATTGCAAGAGATTCTTTTCATGGTTAAGCAGTTAAGAGTTGACTGGAAAGGCAGATAACTGGCAGCTAATTTAACATTTTTGCAATGGAATTTAGTATACAGGACAATCACAAGCAGGGGTTTCAGCAGATAACTCGCATTTTTGGTTACCTGAATTCTCCATTGTTAGTTCTGCAACTTCTATCAGCTTATGGTTAAGCATTTACTACGTAAAGCAGTACATAGAAGTTCCTATGTCCTAAAACTCAGAAATAGAAAATCAGGTAAGAGAAGTGGGACACATACGTCATACGGTGAATGATATTAAACGCACAGATTATATATTTTTGCTCTTCACACACAGGCAACCTACCCCATTTACTTATGCAGCTTTAAATTTTAAAAAATCATTTTAGTATAATATTTTTTAAAATTTTATTTATTTTTTTTATTTTATGTGTATGAGTTCATTGCCTGCATGTAGGTAAGTACACCCATGTCGTGAAATTGCCCGCGGAGGACAGAAGAGGCCATCGGATCCCTTGGAACCGGAGTTACAGACAGTTGTTAGCTGCCATGTGAGTGCTGGGACTCAAACCTGGGTCTTCTGCAAGAGCAACCAGTGTTTTTAACCACTGAACCATCTCTCCAGCCCCCATTTTAGTATAATCTTTTAATTTTATTTTATCTCAAAATGTCTTACCTCAACTCCAAAGCTCATTTTTGACATATTTCTGCCTGATTAACTATTTTCTGTTTCTTTCCTCCACAGACTCCATGCAAAGATTGTACAGAGAAATCCCACTCAGTTCCCCCCTTAATGTGTACAATTCACCCAACAAAATATTGTTTTATCTTTACAATGTTCCTAATTAAAATTAAAATGTCGCTAAGTATTAGTGTTGTTGTATTGACTGGAATGTGAGTGTCATTGTCTCAGTACACATTCAGGTTTAGAAAAGATACTGTTTTATGTTGGAAAATGAAAATCAGGTTGAAATACTTAGATGATTTTAAAACATTTTATGTTGACCTGAATGTAAAAGATTGAATTGACATTGTATTTAGAAAATGATCCTTTAAAAATATAGGGATTGACTATTTTAAAATGTATGGAATGGCTATCATCTATGTATCTATCTGCCTATCTATCTATCATCTATCTATCTCATCTATCTATCTCTCATCTATCTATCTATCATCTATCTATCATCTCTCTATCATCTATCATCTATCTATTTATCTGTCATCTATCTGTCAGGCTGTCTTTCTATCTGTCTACTCCTCTCACCTCCTGTTGGTCCTACTTTTCTGGAGATGTGTAATCTATCTATCATCTATCATTATCTATCTATCATCCATCTATCTATCTAATCTATCATCTATCTATCTATAATATATATATATTGTGGAAATTTGTTCAATCATAAAGAATGAAATTATATCATCTTGCAGGAAAAGGGGACAACTGGAGATAATCACATTAAGATAATTAAGTCAGTCTCAGATTGATAATATACTTTGTTTCTGTCAGTTGTGGTTCCTAGATTTTATAAAGATCCTTAGAATCATGTATGTGTATATGACAGGAAAGTAGGAACCAAAGTGTCCAGGGGAACAAAAGGAAATATTGATGGGGGAGGACGGAAAGGGCAGGTCAGGGGTACCGGAGGGATATGTCCAAAGCACATTATATATTTGTATGAAAAGGTAATTATATAATCTAGTATTGTGTATAAGGAGCATACATCAATCAAGATTAGTTTTGAAATGTTTAAAAATATGAATCATAAAACACCAAGATGAAATTAGTATGCAAATCTGTGCTGTCCATCAATATACTCTTTAAATATTGCTGCAAACTGAACATTCAGTATCTGTCAATCAACTAACATAATACATGTTCTTAAAGAGAAACCATCATGTGAATAGAAGCAAAATCTATCCTTTTGAATTGTTATATTATCGAAAAATGCATGATCAGGATAACTGAGGAAGAAATTGTAAGATGTAACCTACCTAATATATAATTAGAAAAGTCTCAAAACCCACAGAAAACAGTACAACCTAAAATAGATTTTAATTTCCTTTAAATGTGAATTCACAAGAGAAATCTGTAAAATGAATATGTAAAAGCCCCAGTTAAAATGAATATATAAAGCCATTTCAACACATTGCAGCAAAGGAAATAACCCCTTTTATTGAGAATAATCCTTATGTTTAATCCTGTTTTATGAAGGTACCAAATTAGTCATAAGACCCATGAAGGCAGAGGCTATGTCTTTATATCCTCTATGTGTCTCAGTGACCAACCTAGTTGGCTTCTAATAAAAACCACCCTGGCTCTGGTCCTAGAGAGCTGAGTTACTCATCTTTGTGATAGGCTCTCAAATCTGAATATCTAAGAATTATCTCTTGAATTTGTTTGGTTTTTGAGACCAGGTCTTTCTATATAACCCTGGGTGATTTGGGACTTGCTCTGAAGACGAGGCTCAACTTAGAGCATTCACCTATCTCTGCCTTCAGAGTGCTGGAATGGAAGTGGACACCACCGTGCCAGGTTTGTATTTCTAAAAGAATTATACTATAGAATAGGAACCTTTCACACACACACACACACACACACACACACACACACACACATGCACACCTTTCTTTGCAAAATGCCTCATGAATGAGATTAATTATAATTAATGGAGCTATTGAACATTAAAAATAACTGTCTAGGAGACTGAACGTGGGCTCAGCCAGGTGAAATGGAGATCCATTTGTCTGTAGTACCCCTGGCGGAAATCTTCAGCTATCTGGATGGCTTCAGCTTGCTGCAGGCTGCCCAAGTAAGCAAGAGCAGTTGCAGACAGCAAAAGCCTGTTGAGGAAGCTGTGTCTGAAGAAATGGTGATTCACTGACGTTACCTGGGAACACCTGTGCAGACAGATGTGGCAGTACGTGGGCATGCAGACCTGGAAGCAGTTCTTCCTCCATCGAACAAGGCAAGACCTCAGCATGGAATGGGTTTGGCCAGAAGACTTCATCTACAGAGAAATAGCTGGGGACTATGGAGACTTTGGACATGTAAAATATCTCTGAGGAAGTGACCTCACCATGGAATGACAAGGAAAGTCAAGCCTTTGCACAGTATTTGACAAGGGCATGCTTTCTACGTGGGAAGTGCAACAGCGTGATAAGATCTGGTCAAGCCCAGTCCAGGAGAGCATCATCAATCTGGCTGAGATGCAGCTCGCCATCACTCTAGACATGCAAAGAACCCTCAAAGTATGGAACTGTTGAGATAGGAACTCTCTGACTACTCTAACCATGCTGCAAGGATGTTATGCATTGAAAGCTTTTGTTGCAAAGAATTTTCCATTCCTGATGGTGGGCGATTGTGAGGGACACATCTACACATTTATGTTGCCTGAGTATGGTATCTTTCTACAGTAAAAGCATTTGCATATGATGTTGAACTCCTGTACCGTTCTCCTGAAAATAAATGGGTCTTAGTGTGTAACATGCATATATACGTCTTCCCAAAGGTCTATCTAATGGAGTGCTTACTGAGCCCATCAAAGTACAGCTCCCTTCTGTATGTCTCTCTCCAATTTGAGTTTTGCTATGGAGCCTACTGGACCCTGAGGACAGAAAACAGAATAATAGTGATGTGCCAGAAAGCCTCCCACAAAATCACAGAATTTATCACCTTTGATCTAGGACTGGTGAATATTGGAGGCAAAGAAGTTGTCACAGCATAGCAGATTGCAAACTTCCTGATCCCAGCTCATATAAAAAGCCCAAAGTTCATGGGAGTCAGTGATGCAAATGTGATCGCCTTTGGGAATGGACCATTTCTGTTCCTCTATGCCATTGATGGCCACCAGCTACTCCGATTTGAGGAATACCAGAGAGACGTCAGGAACTTATGGGTGGATTCTCTCCATGTCTAAGAATGGTTCTCTGTGTGTGTACATGTGGGAGGAGGGAGGCCGTTGCCTCAAGAGCTGCTGTGTGTGTCACCACCCTGGCTTGTCTACCACACAACATGCAATAATGTGAGCATAGTGTGTGTGTTGTCCAGAGTTCATGAAGCCAATGTTCTGCAGATATACACTCTGAATATGGAAACACTTCAAAAGTAATTGAATTGACTGTGTGTCTTATTCCTTGATATAATGAAGAAAGCTCTATTTGCAAGCCCAGAATGATTATTTTAATGTCCTTAAGAGGTGATTGAAAATATCTGGGTACAAATGCTTGACTGGATAGGACTTAACACATATAGTCAAATACATGAGGTCCAGTGGGGTGTGGGGCAGACATGGATGGGGATGGAGTCTAAATTTGATTAAGAACTGTTGTATGAAATGTATGAAATCTCAATAAAAAATAACTGCCTAATTAAAATGGAACAACTTTAAAAATAATGATGTTATATTAAGGAAACTCAAATCTCCATTATAATCTATAGGAGTTTAGATAGTCAACTATGGATGATTAATAAATTCAATGTATAATTTTCAAACTTTATCATATCATGCCTGATTATGGTAATAATTTACTCCATTAGCATACCACACTGAATACAAGCAGGATTAACACTGTATGAACGTAGAATATGTTAGTTCTCTAACTGGAGAAAGGCTGGGAAACTGCTTTGGTGGGGTGCAAGGCATACAGTCCTCAAACCTTGCAAATACCCTTCTCTTTTATTTCTTTTATATAAGAATTCAGAGCTTATTTGTTAAATATTCGTCTAATGAAATCCATGCTTCTTTTAATATTTTTTATCACGGTAATAAGTCCACTGTTCTCTGCATCTCTGAACTGGAGGGTTAGGAAAGAATTCTCATATCCTTATGCTCTGCTAGTTTTAGAAGATGATTGATGTGGCACATCTGAATGATGGTGTTTGCTGATCTATATGGGAACAAGCTTCTTCACTTTTCTTTCTGGGCATTTTTAATAGAACTCAGATAAATGGGACCGTGTCCAGACTGTGTTTTTGTGCTATACTTTGTGTTTTGAATACTCAAGTTTTATGTGCTACCTCTTCCGTTTTAGCCCATACAACCTTCAAGCATGTTCTTATGAAGCATGTTCTTATGACTTTGTTGGAGGCTACCAAACACATGCAGCCATTACGAAGTCTCTGCTGCCATCTGAACTGGGCTCAAAAGAGTTAGGGTGGTTTATTGCAATGCAGTTTTAAAGAAAACAACCCTTTTTGTTAGTTTAGAATAGCTCTTTGACTCTGTCTAGATAAATGACACATTTGCTATTAAATGCATAAAATCATTCTCTAAATGTGACTATGAGTTCTAATATAGCAAGGTATAATTTTCCCCTAAGAACCTAAAAGACATGAGAATACCATAGAATAAATGTTTAGGCATTTCCAGTGGACTCCAAATGACTGAACAGAGCCTCACTTCGGGCAACCATTTAGAGTCTTTGAAATTCATGTTCCGCTCAGGTGTAAATAGTAAGGATTACCTGGGATAATTTATATTTGAAGCTGGCATAGATCTTGATACTATAATTCTTTCCTGTGCAGCATGACTTTTTTTTTTTTTTTTTTTTTTTTTTTTTTTATCAAGTACTAATACCTTCCCACGATAGCTTTCATTCCTGGCAAGTGTCTCCTGGAAGCTGAGTACTACCATTCCTTGTCAAAACTTGATTTATATGTGCATAGGAAATTGTCTAAACAGGACTGTTTCTAAGGCTCCATGGTTACCCCTGTATCTCTTCTTGGAATTTGAATTCCATGGAAGCAAATATCATTTAAAACTTTCTTCTTTTTCTCCCCAGTTTTCTTTATAAACTGAAATTCATATGGAAGGTTGAAAATTTGGTGGCTTCTAGCATGTCGACTTGGGTATGTCATACACCATCCAAAGAAAACTGGATCTCAAACATCAGTAGAGGGCCTCAGCCTACCCTCCCTTGTCACAGGCCCTCATATTCCCAAGTCTCTTACAAAAGGTGTTATTACTAGTTTAAAACAGCCATTTCAAAAGAATTTCTTTACAGCATTTTAAAGGATTTGAAACTATCAAAGTCAGAAAATTCTTTATACATTTTATATGCATAGTTATCTCATTTAGTTATTAGAATAGTCATGAGAAAGTACCTCAGTTGTCCCTATATTTTACTGATGAGCAAACAAAGCTTTAAAAAAAAAAGTTAGCTGTTGATCACCCCCCAGATAACAGTGCCACTACTGCATCGATTATCTGATTGGACCTAAAGCTGGGAGTGAACTCATGGGTGGCACTGTAAACTCAGTCAAGTATGTATGATTGGAGAGGACATAGATCCTAGAGAAAAACCCTACTTTTGTCATATCTCTATAGACAAATGAAATTTCTTATATGCTAAATACGGATCCTTACGTTTACAGACAGGCATACCGTACACCATTAATCAAAGAAACTTCTTTTTGCAACAGATGGAGCCTCTGCAGAATTCCACAACTGGACATACACAAAGAATATATACCTGAGAGATGCCAAGTACTGGTGACACATTTATAGTTGAACCTCTACACCTAAGACTCACGGAACACAGCAGAACAAGGGGTAGAGAGAAAACTGGTACATCTCTCAACTCTCACCAGTAAAGCCTCCTTATACAACAGAGTGTGATGCACACAGACAGCCACAACTGGCCAAGTTTTAGGTAGTAAGAGACTGCAAAGTGTGTATCCCTGGAAAGGACTCCGATATTGAACCTCATCCACCCACAGCTCAGGGACCTTTGCAAAAGACTGGGAGGAAAGATGTAAGAGCCAGGGTTGGTTCATGAACACAGGGAAGCAGAGGCTTTCAGGCCACTGGACGCTTGCACATGTGAACTTGTGGCAGTGGTGGCAATGAGCACAGGACCCATGCCAACTCAATTAAGCAAGGGTCCAGAGGGGAAGAGAGAGATGGGTGGCAGGCTGGCCCTAGACTGAGAATAATTGGAGACTGATTTCTACTGGGAGAGGGAGAGTATGCCTTATTTACAATCTCTAGATGGGCTGACTAGACTCCAGTGGCTGAATCTACAGTGAAGGACACCTGGGTACAAATGCTTGATTGGGTGGGATTTAGCATATGTGGATGAATGTGTGAAGTCCAGTGGCAGATGGGGGAACATAGATGGGGGAGGGGGAACATGGATGGGGGAGGGGATCTAAATTTGATTAAGAACTGCCTGCTGTATGAGATTACAAAAGCTCAGTAAAAGATTCTTTTTCAAAGATAACTTGCTCAAGGTCAAGTAAGTGACAGAATAAAAGCATAAATCCCATCCTGAATTAAGTAAGATCCATTACTTAACTACTGATCCAGACTTACTACTGAACTGCCGAGCTAGAAGCATGTTAGGTTAGTGGTTTGAAAAGGACATTTCAAGTAATACTAAGAATCATGTAATGCCGGGGCTGGAGAGATGGCTCAGCGGCTGTTCTTGTAGAAGACCCAGGTTTGAATGCCAGCACCACATGGCAGCTAACAACTGTCCATAAGTCCAGTCCTAGGGGATCCAACAGCTTCTTCTGACCTCGGTGGCTTTGCACGACACGGGTGCACTTACCTACATGCAGGCAATACATGCATCCACATAAAATAAAAATAATAAATAAAATATTAAAAAAAAGAATCATGTAATGCCATTTGCTTTCTTCATAGATAATACAATTTTAAATGAAAATTTAAATTACTTGCTAATTTCATATATGTACATACTGAATTGTGGACATTTTCATTCCTGTCCTCCCTCTCCCACTAAAACCTTTCTTCTTCCTAACAAACCTCCTTCCTACTTTGATTTTTTTATTTTAAAAAACTAAGTAGAGCCTCTATGGTTACATGAATATTCAATCCCATTGACAGAGACTGGAAAGTATTTTCAAAAAGAATCACACCTCCATTCAATTTAGAAATAGCCACTCCTGACTTCAGCTCTTTTTAAAACAACTGTTACTGCATTTTATTTATTTTGTGCATGAGCATGTATACATGCATGCATTCGTATGTGTGTCTGTGCGTGTGTGTGCCTGTGAGCATAGGCATGCCCCAGCACATGTGTGAAGTTCGGAAGGCAACCTGTGGGGTTCGCTTCTCTCCTTCCACTACGTAGGTCCTGGCGATCAAACTCTGGCAAGGGCCTTTACCAGCTGAGCAATCTCACTAGGCCCTGCTCTGACTCTTGAATTTCGACTTAGAACAAAGCTGTTGTTCTGTTCCTTTACCTCCCACCGGCCTTCCTTTGTCCTTTCCTTTTCCTTCCGTTTCCTTCCGTTTTCTGTCTCCCCTCCCCCTCCCCTCTTCCCTTCCTCTCTCACCTCCTTCCCCTTTCTATTCTTTCTTCTATCTTTGCCTTTCTCCCCCTGCCCTCCCTCTTTCACCCTTCTTCTAGCTCCCCCACTCTCTAGTCCTTCCTTCTCTCCTCTCTCTCTCCTTTTCATTTTCCTTTGCTTCCTACTTTTTCTATCTTCCTTCTTGTTTTTCTTTATTCGCTTTTTTTATTTTGAAACTTCACTTTCTTCATCAAAACTAAGAGAATAAAAAACCATCTAAATGTTCAGTTGAACTGTAGGTGCAATTTTTTTTTTTTTTTGTAGAGTGCTTAAAACATTTTACATTTGAATTAAGATACAAGTGGCTTGCCAATTTGGGGATCATGTGACATGAACGCAGTAGATGGACCCATTAGGGAGAAGGAAGGGGAAAAGCAAGAGGGGTCAGAGGAGACAGGGAGGATTGAATTAGAACAAAGTGTGATGCTACATACGTATGAACTTTCCATAATGAAACTCATGACTTTGTGTACTAACAAAAAATCAATGATAAAATATATCAACAATGAACAGTTCTCTGAAAGATTTCAGCAGTAATTCAGTTTGTATTTTAGTTCTAAAGTAAACACTGGAAAAATGGTTAATTATGAAAGTCATACTATGTAATGCTCATGCTGCCTGTAATGGTGGCTCAGAAGGAGGCGCCCAGCCGACACTTGGTCAAGGTACACATGTGTTTTGAAGCTGAAAGTTGACGAGAACTTTGTGAACTGAAGAGGTACAATTTGGAGGCTCAGCAGATTAGAGTCCACATTATTGATTTCGTCATATGCTCATTGCACATGCTTAATGGCTGACTCAGTCTCTTCAAGCTTCAGGTCTTCATCTGTAACGCAAGCATTGCCAATTAGTCCCCAGAGAAGTAAAACAGAAAATGAGAATTTTCTTTGAGTAAATGAATTACATGTATTAGCGTCAAGTTTATGTAAATGTTGAATTGCTGCATGGCACAGAAATATGGTCTGTATTTCTTTGTTCTCTAACTTGTGGTCTCCTCCGTTCCATTTACAGATTTTTAGGAGAAAACATAAGATAGGAAATTTTATAAAACTCAAGCAGCCAGACAGAATTTTCTGAGTCAATCAAAGATCAGTGTTTTTTTTTTCAAAGCAATAATGTGTAAGCATTCCTTGCCCACCCAGTTTTTCTCATTCAGTCCCACAATTGCTGGAGTAGCGAATCTTGCGGTATGAATTCCATTTTCCATTCAAACCCACTGTTACCAAATCCTCAAATTTGGAAAGTGTTTCATTTTTCTCTCAGGTTGTAATTATAACCATTTTATGTTGCTGAGATAGTTGTTTTCCTTGATGCTGCCTCTCACACTCGATGTTTCTATGCTTCCTTCAGCCTCGCGTTCCTAGGAAGTCAGTCAGATTCATGAACTGAATGTCATTCATTCACTGAACTACTTTTAGGAAAACAGTCTACATACTTGATGACAAATGGGGTGCCATCATCTCACAATCTGCAGATAGTTTGAGTTACTACTCAACATTTATTAGTCTGTATACTCAATTAAGCCGTGTTATATAGAATACGATAATATCAAAAACATAGGATGGTAGGCCTGGAGATCAATATTGAGACTTTGCTTTCTGGAAGGGGCATGAGTAATGCCAGAAAAAGAAGACCGAAAACTGTTAGGAAAAGTGATTCCCTTCTTCTTTCCTTGACTCACTGTTGCGACGTGAACTCAAGTTACTGGAAAGAGGGGGCACCTGTACAGAGGCTGATTAGAGTGTCAGTGATGTCGAGAGGTTGGAATGTTGCAGCTGTACAGACAAGGTTTCCTGAGCCTCTTCACCTCCCTCAACAACTGTTCACTACCCACCTCCACATCTAACCTAACATCCTTATGGCAACATGTGAAACCTTTTGGGATGTTTAACTTAACAGACGACTAGCTCCCGTCAACTGTAAAGCTAAGAACGTTGTCAGCTAGCAACTGAGGCCAAGAGCAAGGGTTCCCCAACTTTGCTGAAAACAGTCTATCTCATATTTCCATCATCAGTGTATTTGAAAAGTGTCTTGATCTATACCCCTCTTCTATCACTACTTCTATTACTACAAAAACTTCATTAATTAACGAGTAGGAGAGGAAAGGCAGAGATGATGTGGAAGGGAGGAAAAGGTTGAGTGGCCGGCTGTTGTGCAGCTTTAACACAAGCAGGCTCTTACAGTGACAAAGGTATAGAAAATTAGCTAGTCACGATTATCTGCCACAGATGGTCCCAGGCTTGAGGAAATCATGGGCATTCCTCCATAAATTAAAAGGCAACTTTATTTAGTCTCAAGCAAAGTGTTTTCCTTGGAAGTAGTGGTAGCACTTTAGGTATTAAGACATTAAGGAGGGAAAAAAGTCCTAAATGCCAAACTCAAAGGGACAACACTAACTTTGAAAGCCAAAACAATTTATTTAATATGTAATAGCTAGCCCCATCATTTGTTGATTTAATAAAGAAGATTGTTGGTGAACTATCAAAGAGTGCCGAAAAAAGTAAATCAGGAAAATTTGGTGTGTATGTGGGGTTGCACACAATACTTTGGAGGTAAAGACAAGGGATCTTGAATTTAAAGGAAGTCTGGGCTAGATAGTGAGTTTCAGGCCAGGGTGAACCTGGGCAAAAGGGGGGGGGAGAGAGAGAGAGAGAGAGAGAGAGAGAGAGAGAGAGAGAGAGGTCTGGTTTATATTCTGGGGTTCTTGGAGTTCCGTTTGCTCTGCACAGCATTTCTGTGCAGAGTCTTCCAGGTACCAATAAGACTGCTCTGTGTAAGAGCAGGATGATTTTGATTTTGTTTTGAATACTGACATGGCATTTGGTTTTTAAATGTGCACACTTCACTAATGTTCTCAGTAACCACTTGATTTCTTATCTGGACTTTGTTGAATTCTAGTCTGTACCCCTCACACATGATGTGAAGCACTTAGCCCATCTCTCAGAAAATCACCAGACAATGCTTGGCTCATTCTTGCCTTTTTATGTGTATTTCTTCATCTGCCTTTCAATAACTGAAAATTTGGAGCATATGTTCACATAGTTCCAACGATACCATTTTTACAATAAAAATTTAAAACCAGATTTAGTGTTCATATTAAAGGCTTTCACTGTTACACTTCTCTCTATCATCTCACTAAGCCTATCCCGTGTCCTGAAGATATTGGCTACCTTGGGTCGCTAGCATAGTTTTCTAACATTATTTTCTCAAAGGCTTAAATCATGTTTCAGTTTGACTTCTGAGTAAAAACGTAACTGATGTTTATTGAGCACTTATTACTCGACAATTTAGGTATTTATTTAGCATGTTCAAAAGCCCTGTGCTGTAGCTATCATTAACCTCTGCATGTTTAATGTTAAATAGACATTAAATTTAAAGCTGTAATTTACGAATGTTCTTTCAAGTCCAAAGCCTTCTTTGTTTAATTCTTTCCTTGTTAATGCTGTTTTCAACTTTTTTTTTTTTTCTCTAGCTGTTAGGAATGTGTCTGGGGACTCGGGAAAATGACCATATAATCCAAAGCACTTTGGTAAAACAAAATGTTTTACTCCACAGAAGAAGAGTGTGTTTCTGTGCCAAATAGGCAAGCACAGTGGGCATCCTGCTGGGTTTTTATTCCTAATGCAAAGGGGTCCTGTACCTTGCTCTGAGTGGTCAGAATTCAGCCTCATATTCTTACATGATTGGCTAACTTCAAAAAGCACAGTTGATAGTCAGAATGCAACCTTTGAGCACAGAATGCAACCTTGAGCACATATTTTGATTTCAGAAAGATGCTGACTTGGGTGGAATTTTTGCCAAATGGCATTTCTACACTCTTCTTTTTTTTTAAAAAATGCTGCTTCTCTTGTCTTATTTAACCCTTTGTAGGAAAGATATCACATTTCTTTTATATTTTCCACATACTTACAAGGCTTGTTGACTGGCATATACTATAAAAGACAAAATAGTATAATATACAAGGTAGAAAATGAAAATCATATTCAGCAGATTTTTTAATGATTCATTTTATTACTGTTACTATTATTACTATTATTATTATTTGTGGTGCATGTGTGTGTGTGTGTGTGTGTGTGTGTTTGTGTGTGCGTGCACCCAGGGAGGCACAAAAGTAGGCATTGGATCCCCTGTAGCTGTAGTTACAAGTAGTTGTGAGCCACCTGATGTGGGTGCTAGGAACTAAATTCAGGTCCTCTACAAGAGCATCAAGCACTCTTGAACATTGAGCCACCTCTTCAGACCTTCAATTGACATTTTTGTGGTATTATTTGCTAGGTTGTGGTCAAAGCTATGTGGTCATACCATAGTGGGAAGAGAAATAGATACTGCCCCTCATCTTAAAGTTGTGTACTTTTTTATTTTCAAAGAGATGCTAACCAAATACTACCAACAAAACCATGTGATAATGAATAGCATAAGTACTTTGATGCAGAGCAGTAGTTCCACAGAAGTAGATGCAGTGTGTCCCTTATTTGTAGTGGATGGATGTTCTAAGACACTAAGTGGATGCCTGGAAATATGGGCTGTGGTGGTTTGAATGAGAAATGTTCTCAATGGGCTAAGGTATTTGAACACTAGGTCCCCAGTTGGTGGCATTGTTTGGGGAGGATATGAGGAAGTGCAGTCTTGCTGAAGGAAGTGCATCACTGGGGGTGGGCTTTGAGGACTTACAGCCTAGCCTCACCTCCTGTTCTCTCTCTCTCTCTCTCTCTCTCTCTCTCTCTCTCTCTCTCGATTTCTACATGAGGTTGAAGATGGGATCTTTCAGCTTCCTGCTTCTGCTGATGCTACTAGGCCTCAGCTGCCACAATGGATGCCCCCTCTGTAAGTGCAAATGAACTCTTCTTCCATAAGTTGCTTTGGTTATGGTGAGAGTCTCTTCCCTCCTGCAACAAAAAGAAACTAATGCATAGACCATAGCAAACCCCATGTGTGTCATATTTTTTCCTATCCATGCATACACATGATAGAGTTTAATTTTCAAACTGGGTACATTAAAAGATTAACAACAATTAATACCAAAGAAAAGCCAAAGAATGCTTCCTTTAAGTGAAAAGGTGGAAACTCTTTACCGGACGGGAAAATATTATCTTGAGGACACTCAGATCTGAAGTTAGGTCTATTATTTTGTTTGTGCATTTTAATATTGTTGTATGTCTGTGCTTTGGAGTCATTACTAAGCAAAACTTCTTTTGAGTACAACAGCTGCCTCTTTCCTAAGGTTTTCTTTTCAGGTTTTCAGTTACTTTCAGCCAATTGTATCAGAAAACCGTAAATGAAAATTTTTAAAGAAATAAATAATTGAGAAGTTTTAAATTGTGATTTGTTCTGAGTAGCATAATAAAATCTTGCATCACCCTTTCCCCCTACCTGAGATGTGAATCAACCCTTTCTCAAGTGTATCCATGATCTATAAACCATTAGTAGTCCCCTTATTATCAGATCAACTGTCACAGTATCACAATTTTGTGTTCAAGTAGCCCTTGTTAGGGACACAAATAAATTCAATTTTGTTAACCTGTATGTAAGTGCTTGCAAGGGTCTGACAGTATTTGCACAGGTGAGGGCATGTTTGCTTACTTCATTGATAGGCATAGGCTTTATGAAGCAACATCTGACAATCTTGCAAGGGGCAGATTGACTTACATATTTGATCCTCAGAACATTCATATATCCAGACCATAATATATAACAGGCCTCACATGTTTAGACAGCATGGAAAATATCAGACTATTTCTTGAGACTGCAGCAGCCTTAGCCATTTTCCAGACTATGTGGGCTCCCTATGGCTATGGCTACACTTTACATGAGCCCAGTTAATGGCAGTCATGAGTACCAGAAGGTGGGTAGCCAGTATTTGAGTAAGGGCATCTGATTCTTGGTTTCAGGGAGGGTTGTATGGGCCCTGAGATGCCACAAAGACAACTACAAAGCTGTCTGATTCCCCTTGAACTCCTATTTATTTCCTTCCACATCTGTTGTCCACATAGTGACTGATCCAGCACCTGCTGGCTCTTCTTTTCTCACTGGGTCATCCATAAAGTCAGGTCGCTGAACACAGTCCAACTGTAAGTAAAGATTGTCACTGACCAATTCTCATGAGTTCCTGCCATCCGTGCTACTCTTAGCCCACTGCATGTTCTTTCTCTTCTCTCAATCCTCATAAAGTCTCTGTTCATTTGTATTGCTACAGCTACTCATTGCTATCCAGTGGCCCTACTTGTGCCCTCCATGGACCAGGCATCTGCAAAGAGAAACAGCATCACTTCTAGCACTTTTTCTGGTTTAGCTGTTGGTTTCTTTACTTGGAGAGGCTTAGTGGTTTGAAAGGATACTAGTCCTACCATAGCCTGCATGCCATTGCTCACAGGCTTTGTAGGTACCACAAAACATTGCTGTAAATAGATATGTGCCTTTGCATAGTTTGATTCTATACCACCCCAAATAGAGGCTTGGCCAGAGGCATTCAATCCAGCACTTTGTTTCATAAGATACTGAGGTGGAGTTGGTGATGGATTCTGCTTATTGCAATGTTATAAACAGCTAGCAGTTGATGCTCTAGTGTGTATACCATGCTTGTACCCCTTTCCAAGACTCAGACAAAAGTCCTATTGGAACCATTTGTTCAGGATGCTTTTGATGTAGACCCCAGCTATAGCCCTCTAAGCTTCTGAAGACTTCTAATACAAAGGGATATTGATATTGAGGCACATAGCTTTTTATTTATCCTGTCTTACAAGGCTCTTAGATTGTTCCAAGTTGGGCCTCTTGATCTTTTTAATCTCAGTTTCACATGTAGCCCCTTTACTGAGTTATATAAAGGTTAGAGAACTTAGACAAGGTAAGTTGTGAAAACTCACCAACACTACATTAGCCCCAAACACACCTGCAACCATTTTATATTTATAGGCACAGGTTGTTGTAAGGTTTTCTTAATAACCCTGTGAGGTACATGCACAGCTAACCTAATCATAATACTCCCAAGAATTTTACAGCTACATTTGGCATTTGTACCTTGTACGGAGTGAGCTCCTGTCCTCACTCCTTTAGGTACACCTATATGTCTTTCGCAGGTTTTTCCAAATCTGTAAAATGCTCAGAACTTAGCATCATATCATCTACCTACTGAAATACTTTCAGAGGGCAGGCAGGTAACAAAGCAAGGACCCAGGCCACCAACCTAAAACAGACACTGCAACTGTAAAAGTAACTTTAGAGGAATACTCTAAAGGTCCACAGCTTATGGTTCCACATGAATGCGAATTGATCTTAGTAATTTTTGCTAAGGAAATACTAAAACATTCATTAGCAAGGAGCAATGTAGCAAGAAAAAAATATCCCATCACAGGCATCAGTTGTTAAGTTAAAAGCATTGTTAGCTTCAGTGTCATGTACAGGGGGCACTGCCTGAGTTCTCTGTAATTCATAGTCAATCTCCAGAAGCTGCTTGGCTTCTTCACATGGTCATAGTGACATACTGTAAGGTCTTTGGGCTATGCGAATAGTCTATACCTTTCTAACTCCTTGAAAGTTTTTGTAATGCCATTACAACAGACTGTGGGCAGTCTGTACTGTTTAATATTCACAACTTTACTTGTGTAAGGAGTGAGCAACTTTATCAGCTCTTGTCTCACCCAAGCATGCAAAACTGTCTTTATGGTTCACACCGTCAAGTGAAACTCTCCAACAGTGGTATGTAAGTTGTGCGGCAGAAGTTCATCTACCTCTAGAATATTCTCTTACATGGAGAAATGCACATGGAGAAATAGTCCTGGGTGAGATAATTGCCTCCCCTACCTGGGACAAGCTTAGGAACGAACAAGTCCACAATCCGACATGTGGCCTGCAGTTATGTATACCCTCACTTACAGACAACCTTGGTAACTGTCAGAGGAGCAGTTGGGGTGGTTACCACTTCATTGACTCCTTCCTCCATAGCAAGGTGTGCAGTAGGGATGACCTGCACCCCTCTGTATTCTATCCTTCCCCCCAGGATGCAGGTAGCTGTGAACATAGCCAAATGAAAAATTATATTCTTACTTAAAACATAAGAAAATTGAGGTGTGTGTGTGTGTGTGTGTGTGTGTGTGTGTGTGTGTGTGTGTGTGTAATTTGATTGCATGGCTCTAGAACACAAACTTTATAAATGATAGTGTATTACAGTCTCACAGCAAATAAACCTATGTGTGTTCTTGCTGTTTGGAGTCATATATGGATTCAGTGTTCTGGTGGTACGCATCTTCCAGTGTGTTGTCTAAGTATGGGCAGTCATATTGACACAAGTAGACATTACATGTGTTCATGGTAAGGTGGAGAATGAAACACAGTGATTATCAATAATGCTTTAACTTACCATTGTAAATGATAGTCACTTAATACTGTTTAGGAGACAGGCAATTATTCTTACTTGGTTAATGAGGATCCTTCCACACCTTACTCTGCCATACCTATTGTCTGCCCAGCTGTACAACTGACCCTCCGCTCTGCTCTGAATTCGAAGCTGGGACACTGAAAGGTCCAAATCTTGCTTTCTATTTTCTTGTCAATGAATTTTCCTAATAGTAGAGATAGTCACTTATCTATCTTTAATTTTTAATCCTTGTGTGGTTTCTACAATGTCTCAAAAGCAAACAGCACTCCAAAAAGAAAAGCTATGAAGGAAGATCATTCAATGAAAACTGGATAGATGACTACATTTTGTTAAGTCAATAGTAAGGCACTCTGATTAGTTTGTAGGAAATTTGTGCAGTGTTCCAAAAACTATAATTTGAAAAGAAACTATATGCAAAAATGTTTTTGAACCTAGTATGTACAAAGGATTATGTCATAAGGACAAAATAACAGAACTGGACAAAGTCTTTCTTCTCAACAAAATTTTTTGAGTTAGAATTTAGAATTCTATTGTAAAAAGTTAATTATGTGGTAGCATATCTATTAGCAAAAGTGTTCAAAACCACTTAATTATGGTGACTTTATTCAGTGATGTATAGAGATTATGGTAGATGTAACATGCCTGGGAAAAGGAGGATATTTCTAAAATCAATTTGTCTCCAGTGTACAGTCAGGCAAATTGAAGAAATTAGAAAAACTATCAAAAGAAGTTTGGGGAACAGAGACAATAATTTTTGATGTTCTGCTCTGGTGATGGATGACAGAGCTGACGTTGCAGATAGGGCTCATTGACCACTTTTATTAGAGGCACTGATGAGGAAGTGGATGCCTCTGAAGAAATGGCTTCTATAGTGTCTTTAAAAGATACAACTAAATCAAAAGGTATAAAAAGTAATAAAAACGTTAAAAGTGATTATTTTTGTTCATTGTCGACATAGCTGACACACCTACTGATGGTGTCCTGGAAATGGTAGATAACAGAGAGGGACTCGTAGAACTAAAAGAACATGATTCACTTGCTGCCTAAAGCACACGTTTATTGAAGTGTTACTACATAGTGCACCAAGAAAATGTGTGCATAAAAGCATTAAAAATAAATAACATCCTGTGAACCCTTATGAAGGCTATGAATTTCCTAACGATCTAGGATTTAATCATCTCCAATTCCCAGAATTCTTCAAAAGCTTTCATGATGTCTAGCTTGACATCACTTTTAAGATTTCTGGTAAAATATCAATATTTTGATATATTCGTGACTACCAAATGTTGGTGCCTCCAAAAAGTAATGACGTGAATAAGGCATGATTATGAAGTAAGGGATGTTTGCGCCTGGGGGCTAAGATCTATAAAAGTCTGTTGAGAGCCATGATCAAGTTTCTCTTTAAGTTGCATGACAGAGGGCCTTTTGGAATCACAGAGAACGTCCCAAGCTTGCAGCTACTTCCATCAGTTCAGCTGTCAATGCATGAGCTCCTCAAATGCAATGTCAAGTATCCTATTAGCTTTGTGTTGCTCTCTTTTCTTTCACCTTTACAACACAAAGTATTAACAAATCCAGTGAAATTCTATTACTCAGATACATTCATGCTCATTTTCATTTTCAGTGATTTCTAACCTGGGACCAGCTCAATGATTTTGAAACTCTCTGAAGAGAGCATCAGCCAACTAGGATTATTATGTGAAGCGTTTTTGCTTATTTGTGGTATGAGACATCAAAAAATTAAACAAGTCTTCTTTTTCTTATCGTCACCAAGATAAATTCTTCATCCAACATGGTCCACTGACTCAAGTATAGGATTACATATTCCATCAACCTCTTCCTTAGGAACTCTGACATGACACAAATCTTACCACATTTGCATCTCAATAACCCAGACAGGACTCTCCGTCTACTTTCTCTTTTTTCTTCTCTTTCTGGAGCAGTAACAGCCATCCTTCCTCTAACATCCTCCAATCCCTGAGATTCACGGGGCCCTAAGCTGGGAATAAGTGTCTGTAATGGCGCCTATGGGCTAGTCCATCAAGGACTGTTTTCCTTCACATTGCTTCTGGTTTTACAGGTTTTTTATTTCAATGAGGTAGTTATATTGCTCAGTTTTCCCTCTTCTATAGCATTTCACTTTATCCCATCTACCCCATGCCACACAGCCTCATTAGCCACACTTTGAGAAGCTCTCACTGGTTTGTTTTCCCTAATTCAAGCAGTTCAAGTGCTAAATATTCCCTGACTCTCATAGTTTCTTGGATTGGACCATTTTGAAGGGCCTGTCTGTAGGCTGAGTCATGGATTTTCCCTTCCCTATTAAAGCTCAGACCTGAGGAGTATCTTCTGTCAATTCTGTAACATTCTCTTCCTCTTCACTCTCCACTTCTTCCCAGGGGTTCCAAGTTTTTGGATCCCAAGCAGAGCTCTTAGGCACAAATCTCATTTGTACTGTGTTTCCCTTATGCCCTGCCAGCTGGAGGCAACCAGTGCCTCCATCTCATCCTCCTTTTTTCCGCTTTTCCTGCCAAATCAGAGGCTAATGCAGCGAAGAGCATGTGTATGTCCTTCCGCCCCTGTAATTCCTCCCTTATGCAGGCTGGCAATTTCTTTCTGGGAAAAGAGCCAGCCCTTAGTTGCATGTCTTACTGCCCACAATAAAGGCCACACAACTGGTGCCGAGGCTTGCTGATGATCCTATCCACATGCGCTACCTTCCAAGATTGCAGTATATGCTCTAGTTCATCAGCCATTTGAGGCGTTATGTCTACACAGGGCAGTGCCCATTCATCAAGGAGTTGTGCAAGCCAATCAGGTAGAGGAAAACAGTTTCCCTGGGATGTCCTCCACAGATGCTCCACTCTCAGACAGCTTGGCCTCGGCGGTGTGGTCTAGCATCCATCTCAGGACGCAGGCAATCATCAGCACAGTGAGGAGGTACACCATCCCAGACCACATCATGAAAGGTAGCCGTATTGGGGTTGCCCTGCAGATAGTCCTCACACACATCAGCCTTGGTTCTATGTCTTATCATCCATTGCAAAAGCAATGAAACTGCTCTCCTTCAGCTCATCTTTGGTTCTATCTGCCCCTGGTCAGGTATTAATTATGCTTTGTAGCTTTTTCTGGGAAATTTGAACTATTCTGTTCACTGCTAGATAGGGCATAGATGACAGATCAAAGAAATGATTCCACCCAAATAGCTTAGCGAACCAGTGAGTTTATTGGGTTTAACATACAGAAGCAGTGTTGGGCTCGTGGAAGGTGGTAGAACCTATTCAGGTTGAGGCCTAGTGGGAAGTCTTCACGTAGTCAGAGGCATGTCCTTGAAGGATATTGGAGGCTCCATCTTCCTTTTCACTTTTTTGCTCTCTAGTTATACATGGCATTTTGCTCTGTCATACGGTCTTGGCCTGTTGTGCTGCATTACCACAGGTTCAGAACAAAAGGGCTCTCCAGGGATTGATGGGAACCTCCAAAGTGGTAAGCCCCAATAAATTTTTTCCTATTAGTTGATTTTCTCAGGTGTTGGTTATAGTGGCAGGAAATTGTTTAACACAGATGGTGATTGAAGCTAGATAGTTGAGGTGATTGAATAATGAGTGAATATGAGGGATACATGAAGAGAATTGGGGACTGAGTTTTGAGGATGCCCACCATTTAATGATCGAGTATGGGAGGATAAGCCAGCAAAGGTGACGAAGAAAACAGGAGGGAAAGCAAAACAGCCAATGTTTTCTAGCTAATAAAGACAATAAAGATGCAAATAGATGATGACTGGAAATGAATTCTGAATTTACCAAGCACCGCAGGGGGCAGGTATGTAGAACCTCAGGAACGATTAGCGATGGCACTGTCTTTGTGGAGAAGAGCGGGGAAAGCGATTTGCTTAGAGATTGCTAGGAGAAAAACCCGTTTCAAACAGAGAGAAAGGGCAGTGTTCTGAGAGTGAATAAGGTTATTTATTATTTATGTATTGATTATAGATCAAGATGATACAGACCAGAGGACCCCACCTCCTTCTGGGCCCCTGAGACAGGGTTTAAGCTCTATTAAGCACTGTGAGATACTGTTTATATATATATATATGCACACACACACACATATATATATATATATCAATCATAATATATATGCTGTCAGAGTGGTTCGTTCTGTTCACATTTCTTAAGGTAACCCTCTCTTCATGCCTGGCAGCCCTGAGTGGGTAACTGTCTGTCAAAGAACCCCTTGAGTGCCTACAGGCCAGACTGTTCTCACAACAGCCTGTCTATTTTGGACACTTTACAGAGGCATTGAGGACACTCCAACAGCATGAGCAAACCACTACAACCATGGCTAAAAACAAATTCTGGACACAATAACTTCACAGTACCCCTTACTGGCTTCTAAGCAAACTAAGCTTCAACGAACTATGGATGACTCTGCAGCTATTTCCACCCAATCCAGAGGGTACAATTCCCCTGGCGCCTCAGCAGAAGGCTTGTGGCAGATTAAAATCCTTCATTTTTATCAAGAGTTGTGTGTTGATCCCCATGCAGAACTTTATTTGCACTTATTTGAGGGTTGTGATGTGTGTTCACTGTAATCATCCAATATCATCAGGTCACTGCACACACTTTTCAGGTAATCCAAATGATCCTCTTCTATCTGAGCTCTTTGGCATTGCAACACTATACTTCAGTAAAGACTTTCTTCTAAGTGGATGCCAACTGTGGTCTTATTCCTGGGTTAAACTAGGAACACAGGAAGTATCAGTGGAGACAATAGCAGAGGTGAACTATACCAATGACAGAGGCAGCATCAGTAGCAGGAACAGTTACCGTGGCCGAGAGAAACTGGAGTCTAGAGTTGTCCATAAATTCACAAGCTCAGTATAAGTGCTGAGAAGCTGAAAATATGACAGAGATATCAGTTAGCAAAGGAAAAATCTGTAAAGAGCCAAAGTTGCTGCTAGAAGAGTCCCAGCTGGCGTTTAGAGTTCCAGTCTAAGCATTTAGAGCAAGAACCTCCTGTATGAAAGGCTGCAGAGCTCTGTCACACAGCCTTCACCAGATGTTACCAGCAGTAGGTGCTGTTGCGACTGCTGATCCTGACACCCAGAGCTCAGGAGCTGCAATGTAGTCAATACGTATTCCTGTAAATGGCAGTTGCTTCTTTGAACTGAGGAGCTGCTGAGCTGTTGGGGTGCTGGCAATAGCATTCAGAAATCTGACCTGAGCACTTAGAGCTGTAATGTTCTGGCTCAAGAGGAAGGAACCATAAGTCTCTAGCCTTCAGGACTGAGAACTCTGAGTCTTCTAGTATATTCTTTCAGCCAACAAGCACTTGACACGCAAGGGCTGGGAACAGCCAGCCCTGAGGATGCTGCCTTTTGCCTGTCTGTCAGTTTCTACCTGGATAATGCAGACCCATGACCCTAGCTGTGGCTGGTTGTTTATGACAAAGATACTTGAATAAGCTTAATACTTATGGCGAGGATCCAGTTGAACCGAACAAATTAATGTAAGGAGAGACAGGACAGGGGTAATAGACAGACAAAGGGGGACTTAAGAGAGTCACTGGTCTTACAAAAGAGGGACAAGTGGTGGTGGTGTGGAAACGTTTTGTCATGTATTTCTACGTTATAACTGACTTTGTCATCTTACCTCCTTAAGCTACAATAATATGCCCTTTATATCTTCGATGATTTAAAAATTAGACACAATATTAAAATAGAAAAAAATCTGATGTTTTAAAATTTCATTTCATTTTTTATTGATGTTTTGCAGGTTTCATACAATATATTTTGATCACCTTTAGGTCTCTTCCCCTATATGCATCCCTTTTATAATCTCCCCTCCCCCAACCACTGGATTTCAAGTATCCTGCCATATATATATATACATACATATATATATATATGTATATGAGGGTTTAGCTTGCATGTATGTAAGTGCACCCATGTTGTACAAAGACCTGAAGAGGGTGTCAGATACCCTGGAAATGGAATTACTGATGGTTGTTAGCTGCCACGTGGGAATTAACATAGATTACTTGGAAGAAGAGCAAGTGTTCTTAAGCACTGAGCTATCTTTCCAGTCCCCCTCTGCCATATATATTAAAGCCTACCCAGTTAAGTTTGTGTCCCCAAATGTCCTTCCATGTACATCCATCTAGTGGAGCCTGGTTAATCTATCTAGTGTCACCCCCTTAAAGAAAGCCAACTATCCCTCTCCCAGAAGTTATCAGTTACAAATAGTTCCTCAGCTAAGGTTTTGGTTTGTTACCCACTTCCCCACTTCTATGCTGGGATTTTGTCTGGCTTGAGCCTGCGTGGGACTTGTGTATGCTGTTACCATTGCTGTGACTGCATATGAATAACTTCCCAGCCATCTGGGAATCTCTGTTTCCTTTTGGTCACTCACTACCTCTGGCTCTTATAATATTTATGCCCCCTCTTCCACAATGGTCCGTAACCTGTGGATGGCAGGGATTTGTCACATATAGGGATAAGTGTCCTATATAGGGATAAGCACTCTGAAGCCTTTATTCTCTGCACTTTAGCTTTTTGGGTTAATCATCATCTGTTGCATGAGGAAGCTTTCCTGGTGAGAGTTGAGAGAAGCATTAATATTCTTTCTCATCCCTGTTCTTCTATCTTCCCTGAGCCTTAGGTATAGAGGTTACATTGTGTGTGTGTCACTTAGGGATGGGCACTTCTCAGACTCTTACTCTCTGCATTTGACCAGTTGTAAAACTTTGTAATTGTCTTCATTTACTGTAAAATGAAGGTACTTTGATGAGTGTTGAGAAGTATACTTGTTTATAAATATAAAGATACGTATTTAAAATATAGTAAAAAAATACATCAGTCTAGGGATGTGGCAAAGTCGTTTTCTCTCTAGGATTTATTATCTCTCCAGCTGTATATTTTGGCTATGTTTACAGTACCACAAAGAAGCTCCATTCCACCAAGCGGGCCTTAAGTTCATTTAGACAACTGTTAATTATCCCCATGTTCTAGTTTGCCTTCAATGGCAATGACAAAACACTTTGACCGATACCAACTTGAGGAGGAAAGGGTTTATTTGGATTACATCTCCTGAGTCACAGTTCATCACTGAGAGAGTCCAAGGTAGGAACTCAAGCCAGGAAACTGGAGGCAGGAACCGAAGCACAGTCCATGGGGGAACGCTGCTTACTGTTTGGTCTTCTAGTCTGTGCCAGCCTGCTTTCTTATACAATGTCTGCCCATGGATGGCACTACCCACCAAGGGCTGGGCCCTCCTATATCACTCAACAATCAAGAAAATGCCACATAGACATGGCCTCAGGCCAGTTCAAAGGAGGAAATTCCTTAGTTGAGGCTCCCTCAATTCAGATGTGTTGACAACTGAAGCTATCTAGCACACCCCAAGATAAAAGTGTCACTCCTGTAGCAGTAGAGATTATTTGCTGGGTTGATCATTGTTGTGATTATAGACTTTACAGCTGGATGGAATCACTAATTGGTTTTATTCCTTATCAGGTTGAACAGTATCTTCTGATACCATGGGAGCTCATCTTCAGGGAGGAGGCTTCCAGATCAGTTCCAGCAATTGCTCCAAGTTCTGTGTCCTAAGTATCCTGTCTTCAGCAATAGGGTCTTACCTTCAAGTTCTGAAAGGCAATCAAGGATCATGTCAATAGCCTATGATATTTTGGGAGTCTCTTGGACTATTCTGAACAATAACTTGAAGAGCTGTTTCCCCTACTTGATGATTTGTATTAGCTAGCCTTTCTTTTAGTAGGAGTTGACCTAATACATTTCCCTCTGGTTTTTCATACCACCTAAGCATTATTTATCTCTCCCCTCTCTCCCTGTGTATAACCCTCCCTATTTCCTCCCTGGTTAAAGTAGCTCCTATTTTCCCCATTTCTCCCTTGATAAAATCTGTGTCCTACTATCCCCCTTTCTCAAGCTCCTTCTTCCCCTTTACCCTCATGGTTCTCTTACAGTTTGGGGCTCCTGTGGTTACATCAGGATATATACTCATGTCTAAGGATTTAGAGCTAAGATCCACAAATGAGAAATTATGTCACTTATTTTTCTGAGTCTGTGTTACTTTAGTTAGTATAACAGTTTCTAGTTTCACTCATTTAATTGCAAATTTTACAGTTTCATCTTTCTTTACCACTGTGTAGAACTCCATTCTTTAAATGTACCTCATTTTCACTATCCATTCATTGATTGAGGGACACTGAGGTTATTTCCATTTCCTAGCTATTGTGAAAAGAACAGTAGCAAACATGGCTATGTAAGTGTCTCTGTAATAGGATATTGAGTCCTTGGAGTATATGCCAAGGAGTGGAATAACCAGATCATATGGCAGATTTATCTTTAGTTTTGTAAGAGTTCTCCACACTGCTTTCCACAGTGGTTGCTCCATTTTGCCACCAGCAGTGAATGAGCGTTTCCCTTTCCCTATATCCTCACCAGCATTTGTTGTCATTTGTTCTCTTGATCTTAGTACTCTGACTGGGATAAGATGAAATTGTAAAGTCGTTTAAATTTGCATTTCCCCAATTACTAAGGATATTTTAAGATATTTCTTAGCCTTTTTTATTTCTTCATCTGAGAGTTCTTTGTTCAGATGCATAGCTCATTTTTTAATTTTTTTTCTTGATTCGTTGTTTTTTGAGTTCTTTGTATATTGTGGATATTAATCCTCTGTCAAATGTATAGATGGTAAAGATTTTCTCCCACCCTATGGGCTTCCTCTTCACTCAATTGTTTTTTCTTTTTTTGTGCAGAAGATTTTTTTATTTAATGAGGTCTCATTTGTCAGTTGTTGATCATAATTCCTCAACAATTGAAGTCCAGTTTAGAAATTCAACCCTTTCCTGCACGTATGTCTTGTAGGATATTACCTGTGTTTTCTTCGGACATTTTCAGATTTTCAGATTTCAGACTGAGGTCTTTGATTCATTTGGAGTTGACTTTTATGCAGGTCACTAGGTATGGGTCTAATTTCATTCCTCTACAAGTGGAGATCCATTTTCCCAGCATGATTTATTGAAGATTCTTTCTTTGAGTATGTGTTCTTGGCACTTTTGTCAAATATCAGGTGACTGAATTTGCATGCACTCATGTCTGGGTCTTCAATTATATTCCATTGATCTACATGTCTATTTTTGTGCCAGTAGCATGCTGTTTTATGACTATAGTTCTGTAATATAGTTTGAGATCTGGTATGGTAATCTCTCTAGCATTGCTCTTTGTGCTCACAATTGCTTTGACTACCCAGAGTCTTTTGTGATTCCTTATGAACTTTAGGATTTTTTTTCTTTGTTTGAGGAGAATGATAATTTTTAGGTTCTTCATTTTCTTTTCCCCTAGGTATTTAGTAGTTATCTTAAAGATGGAATAGTTTTTTTTCTGTCCAGAAACCTTTTAGGTTGTTTTTGCCTTTTCTCATTCAACCAACCACAGTGGCTCTCAAATTTAGAAATGGACAAAAATTGCAAAATAGGATTGTGCGTGTGCTGCACACTCTCTACAACACTGCATGATATCACCATTGGATTTTGTTTTTGTCAAATTAAAGGAAAGTTGCTCATTTTCATTTAAGGCAAGCCCATGTTTTTCCTACTTTAACACAGAGAATTTAGAGTGGAGAATCTCTATGTACGCAATTTTTTCATTTTGTTTCTAACTAATAATCTGTCCAAATAATCCTATGTTTCATGTGTTTACAGAGTTCTCTCTCTGGAAAAACAAAATGTTAAAAACAACATAAATCTTTTCATTAAAAGAACTAACAAAATTACTTACAAATTTCTTCATATTTATTAAAACTTTGAAATGAGGGCTCGTAAATCCCCCATATCTGGTGATATTGTACAATGAATGGATGAATGAATGAATGGTATATTGGAATTGACCTGGGTTCTTGGAACATGAATTTAAGAGTTGTTAGACTCTTATTTTTGTTGGCCACTATGACGATTACCTAAAATATAGTATTGCCAATCCTTACGATATTCTATAGAGTGAATAATATTACCTCATTTGAAAAATAAAAAAAAAATTCAAGCCCAGATATATCAGTTCCTAGAACAGGACGGAAGAGGTGACCCTGTAATCCAGAGTGCACCTCTTTCTGTTGTCATTAAATATGATACATGTACTTGAGTAATAAACACTTGTAGTAATGAGTGAATTTTTCCTTCTTCTGTCCAGACACATCTGCAAGATAGAAGCTCTGGGGGATGGAGAGATAGTTCTGTGGTTAAGACCTCTGGCTGCTCCTTCAGAGGATCCAAGTTCAGTTCCCAGTACCACATGGCAGGTAGCAACCATCTGTAACTCCAGTTCCAGGGGATCTATCACCCTTCTTCTGGCTTCTTTGGACATTGCACAACATGGGTACACTTACATGCATGCAGGCAAAATACTCATACACATAGAATAAAAATTTAAAAAAAATTAAAAAGAGGTTTTATAAGTTTGACGTTTTATTCTGTTTTACTTTTGAAGCAGATCGTTGGATTTTTCTCTGCACAGTGTACTAGATGTACAGAAGGTAGCTAGGTCTCAAATAGGCTATATTATCTACAGCCATGCCACCTTGAACATGCCTGATCTCATCTGATCTCGGAAGCTAAGTAGGGTCGGACGTGGTTAGTACTTGGATGGGAGATAAATCTTGGAAAAAATATAAATGAAGTTTTATGTGTATGAATATTGTGTTAGCTCATTTTGCTGATAAATTTTGTAATTGATTTAGAAAATATATCATAGATAATATAAAAAGTTAATAACTGATTTGTTAATAACTAATAATAATTTGTTAACAACTGATATTTTTCTAACACCAAATATTTAATGTTAAAAATCTCTTTCCTCCCTTATTATTTAACCTTTTATTTTATTTATTTGATATCTGTCATTTAATAAAATACATATATTAATTCTAACTCTGATTATTTCCAAGGTGCTGTGGAAAAGTTCTCCAAATTCTGCTCTCCCTAACAGACAAGCATCTCTAAGCTCCTGACTTGGGCCTGGATGTTGGCTTGGCAATGGAAGCCCTCATGGGCACCTTCCTGATCATGCTCTGGCCTTCCTGTGACCTAGCCCTAAGCACTCCATCAATCTGCTTTATCATGGAGATTCTACCAGGCACATCTGTTCCTAACTGTTCTTATCTCATCATGTCTTCCTCAGACAGTGAATCTATTCTTCACCAGCCACAAATGTTCCGGTTTAGAAAAAATCATGTCTACCCTTTTGCTTTCATAAAGTTTTTAAAATAAAATACTCATATTTTATCCTTTTCAGTATTGTATCTACTTCCAAACACATAAAACATTTGAATTTGCTCATAGAACACAGTACAGCCTTCTTGGGTTCTTTGCCATATTTTGCAAGAGCAATCACTGGTTGAAAAATATGAATGATGCCTACCAGAGTATCACTCTTAATATTATTTAAACAAGTGTATGAATAATTCTTCCTACTGCCTGTAGAAAACCAATGAGGTATCTCACATGTGAGTCATGCAAATGGCATTCTCTTTATCTCTGACTCAGACAAACAATAAGAAAGGAAGGGGCTTCTTTGGTCTGGCAGATGGGGTATCTGTCCATATCTACATGCCTAAATCAAGCAGAGACCTGTGATGCACAAATGAAGGCTCATCAGTAATCACCCTCCTCCAAGGCTGTATCTGGGAACTGTATAGGAGGAAGAAGTTCCATGATGTTGCTTATTCTGTCTGATTAATAACAGGTCTTTACTGGGCACAGATCTTGTTGTCTTGATTACAAGTACAAATAAACAGAAATCCCCCCTGAAGTCAATTTATAATCACTTCTGAATATTTATGCTACAAGCTCAATTTCTTTAATTACTCATTTTCATTATTTCTACATTGATTGGTAGAATACAACTTATTTATGACTCAAACATTACTTTTCTTTCTGCATGTATTAATACTATTATTTTTTATTTTTTGGTTGATTTATTTTTATTGCATGTGTATGAGTGTCCTGCCTGTGAGTGTCATACCCCCAGAGGTCAGAAGGTGTCAAATCATCTGGAACTGGAGTTACAGACAGTTGTTAGCTAGCATGTGGGTGTGGTGAACCAAACCTGAGTCCTCTGCAAGGGCACCCAGTATTCTTAATCATTGAGCCATCTCTCCAGACCAATTAATTTTTTAAAAGGAGGAGGTCATCATGAAATACATGAAACATACTTCCATGGTTCAGATTCACTCTTTTAAATAGCTAAAAATAAGATTTCAAGTGAAGTGTTTGTCATTTCTTGGCCATGCAGTTCATCCAATATTTGAGATTTTATATAAAGACAGGCCCTAAGTTAGGATGGCTCAACTTATTATTTTTCAGCCTTACAGTGGTGCATAAGCAGTTCACACTTTGTGCAAGACATAATTCCAGTTCTGATCTTCAGTCTTTTGCCAGGCCAGTGATATGTGTTAAGCACTCTCTCAATGCAGGGCAGCTAAAACAACAGCTCTTTGTCAGCCACACAATGATAAAGGGGAGCAACCAATACTCTACTGCTCTGTGCTGCTAAACTGTCATGCTTTTTAAGCAAAGCAGTGTAAATGGTGGTTTTTAAAAAATATTTTATTTATTATTTTTATTTTATGTGTATGAGTTTATTGCCTGTACATATGTAAATGTACCTGTGTTATGCCCATGGAGGTCATAAGATGTCAGGTCCTCTGGAACTGGAGTTAGGGACTGTTAATTGTTAGCCTTCATATGGGTGCTGGGAACCAAACCCAGGTCCTCTGTAAACTGCTGAGCCATCTCTCCAGCCTTGTAAATGGTATTTTTGACTTTTTAAAAACCCATTGTGGTTTACTGGAACACAGCCCCAACTTTAGGAACAATCATGTGTATTTACCACTGTGAACACATGCACGTATATGTATATAGTCATATAGCCATGTATAATGTATATATGTGTATGTAGACATATGTAATGAATTCCTATATATTATAAAATGTCAGCTTCAAAGTGATCTGATTATTTGTTTTTTTAATGGACAATAATTAATAACATCTTGTCTATGCCAAAGGCTCTTTTGCATATGCACATATTTATCACAAAGACATCAACGTACTGGTACAATTTTTCTACAGCAAGGCAGTCTCATAACTGAAAATTGTTTGGGGTTTATTGGGCTGCAGTATTTTGATAAGTGGAAATGAATGTTTAAAATTGCTCAGTCTTTCTAAGCTCTAAGAAAACATGTGTATCTCCAAAGAGACTGATGTTTGCTCTTCCAGCTGGCTGTTCATAGCTGCACTGTTCTCTGAGGGGCCTGCAGACCCATTGGAAGACGAGAGCTTCACAGCTGTAAGAGATTTAGGCCCCTTTAAAGCACTACTTGAGCTACAGCAAGTCATAGCTCCAAAACAAAAAGTGAGCAAGGGCCATGGGGCGTTCATAAACTTCTCAGCCTTAACACAGGGAAGCTTGCCTGTCAAGCTCTCACTGAAAACTTCACTGAATTGTCAGCTGACATTACTAAATATCTAAGATGTACAGCAAACAAACCCATATGTTTCATGTGTTTCAATAGTCAATGACCTGCAAAACATAACACCACATTGGAATAAGTGTGTGCATTGCAAAGTTCAGTTGTCTATGAGGGAGATGTGACCTGGGAGGAAGGGGTATGTTACCGAAGGGGAAAAGGATGGCGGGTGGGTGGGGATGTGGAGGGAAAGGAAGAAACTGCTTTGGATGCTTCCTATGTATTGACAGAGTTGAGCCTGTGTTCTAGAGCCTGCTAAGTGGAAGGTTTTGCCCCTTGTGGTAAGAGGAGGGGAGGTATCCATTGTGCTCCACAGTCATCATGAGAATGAGCATCCATGTTTTCCCAGGCTCAGTTCCTAAATTCTGGGATTATCTTCCACACAGAGGGGTTGATGTGTCCATTAAACAACTTGACTATGTGAGTACAGATTGCAGTTATGCTTTGACAATCTTGAAGTCAGCAAGCGAGCAGCAATGCAGTCAACTAGTAGGGCTCATTTCCTCTGTAAAAGAAAACGTAACACATCTACATGTAGGTCATATTCTTGATTCATGATTTCATTCTGTGTACATGTGTACAAAAATCAATTCAAAATGTATCAAAGGCCAAAATTTAAAACCTGAAACCTTGAAACATACAGATGACAATATTGGGAATACTCTTCAGAAGATTGGGGTGGGCAAGAACTTTCTGAATTGAATATCAATAGTATAGAAATTAGCCTCAAGTATTAACAGATGGGACTATATGAAATTAAAAAGTTTCTGCACAGCAAAGGAAACTATCACAGAAAATGTAGACAGCCCAAAGAAAGGGAGAGAATCTTTACCATCTGTACATCAGACAAGGGGCTAATATCCAGAATAATAAAAAAAACCTGCAAAAATTAAATACTAAGGCAATAAAATGGTCAATCAACAAATGGGCTAACAAACTGAATAGAGAGTTTTCAGAAAGAGAAATACAAATGACCAACAACTATTTTTGAAAGTGTTTAACATCCCCAGTCATCAGGGAAAGGCAAGTTAAAGATACATTGAGATACTGCCTTACTCCAGTCAGAACAGCTATCAAAAACAAATCCGACAAATGTTGGAGAGGATGTGGAGAGAGGAACCTTTATTCACTGCTGCTGGGAGACCAAATTTGTACAGCAGAGAAAATTAGTGGAAATCAATTTGGAGGTTCCTCAAAAAATAAAAAATAGAGTTACCGGCACTGGAGAGATGGTTCAGCAGTCAAGAGCACTGGCTGTTCTTACAGAGGAACTGGGTTTGATTTCCCAGCACTCACATGGTGGCTAACAACTGTCTGTAACTTCAGTTCCAGGGGAATTCAACGCTGTCTTCTGGCCTCCATGGGCGTTACACGACATGCGTACACTTACATACATGGAAGCAATACACTCATGTACATAAAATAAAAATAATAAAAATAAATTAAAAAAAAATAGCACTTCCACATGACCTAACCATTTCACTCCTGGGCATATACACAGAGAACTCCAGATCTTACTATAGAGATATTTGCAGTTTTTCCCTGCCTTATTCACTATAGCAAGGAAATGAAACTAACATAGATATTTGCTTTTGTTCTGGAGTGCTGTGTGTGTTTCTCTCATAATATCATTACTCTATCATGGAGATTCTGTGGCCAGTGCCTTATTGCAAGTTTAGGATAGAGCACAGGTGTGTTTTGTGTTCTGTTCATCTTACAGTGTGCCAAGAATGCAAGGCCCCTGCCCCGTTTCCTGGATATATCTCATAGTTATGTTAGCAGTTTTATTTTATATTTATTTTCGTTTTATGTTTATGAGTGTATTTATTGCCTGCATGTATGTAAGTGTACCATGTTGTGCAGTGCCTGTGGAGGCCAGAAGAGGGCATTAGATCCCCTGGAACTGGAGTTAATGATGGTTGTTAACCACCATGTGGGTGCTGGGATTTGAACCTGGGTCTCCTGCAAGAACAGCCAGTGCTCTTAACCACTGAGCCATCTCTCCAGTCCCTTGTTAGTAGTTGTTGATCTTGAAAGATGAGATTATATTTCCATATAAGACAAAAGGTAGGCTTTTGACTCTGTCATCCTATTCACTCACCACCCAGCCACGAAATAGCTACTTTTTTTTTTTTTTTTTTTTTTTTGTCTTTTTGAGACAGGGTCTCCCTGTAGTCCCAGCTGTCCTGGAACTTACTATGTGGACCAGGCTGGCCTTGAATTCACAGAGATCCACCTGCCTCTGCCTCCCGAGTACTGGGATTAAAGGTGTGCGCCACCACACCAGGCCTTAAATGGCTATTTTTATCATGATTCTATCAATTAAAAACCCCAAGACTGCCAAAGAAAGGAATTTATCCAATTTTATTTCCAAAACTCATCTTTAAATATTTTAAAGCCGTGAAATAGAATAGAAATGTTCATAAAATATATACACATTATAAGGAACAGTTACATAAATGAGTATCCAGGTGACTACCACTTAGGGTAAGAACTGGAATATGCCCCCAAGCCAGAAATCCCAGGAAGGGCTCTTCTCCCTTCAGTCTAGTATACATGGGTCCGAAATTGAGGGTCATGATAATCAGTTTGTTGTCTTCTTCATAGTTTACTCATACTTCCATAACCAATATGGCCTGCAGTTTCTTGCTTTTAAACTTCATATAACTGGCTATATCCTCTGTCTGCTGTTTCTGGAGATCAGGCTTTATTGTTGCTTTTTGTAGCTGACCTTTGCTCACTTGAATTGCAGAGCCATTCACTGTATGAACATCTGTCAATTTCCTTATCAGCCTTGCTCTGTCTGGGCGCTTGAATTGTTTCTAGCTTTGAGTGCTTAAAACTGCTTCTGGGAGTGTTCTTAGTCAAGTACTTTTGTGAGTGTGAGCTCTCATTGCTCCTCCATATGGATAGGAATGGAGTGGAATTCTAAGGTGCAGGCTCAGATATATTTTTATTTATTAGAATGAGCCAGAAAAGTTTTCCCAGGAGACCCCAGTGTTTTATATCCCCAGCAGCATTTGGCGTTGTGGATCCTTCACATTTCCATCAACTCTTGTCATTGAGAGTCTTCACCTCTGCATTGCTGCTAGTTATGGTGTATTTCACTGTGGTTTTAGTTTTCACTCCTCTGACAACTAGTAATGAGAACACAGTCATGTGCTTAGTGATCACTTGGCTATTTTCTGTTGTGAATTTACTGCACACACCTATTGTCTAAATTTTAGTTTCTTATTATTTTTTATTTGTAATTATAATTTTAAACATGAAACATATTAGGAATATGTTTTCTAACAAGCATGACTTTCAAGTTTGTTCTGTAATTTCTGTTCTCTTCCAGTGGGCTGGAATCATAACATGGACTCACATAGCTTCTATGTAATTTGGGAGAAAGATTTTTAAATAAAGTGCAACGTGCTTAACAAACACTTTTCAGACAGCAGCTTCTGATGGACATGGACTAGCAAGAGAACATTAGTATTAAAAAGAATGCCGAAATGGGTGCTGAAGGCTCCGTAGAAAATAATAGTTGGGAGGGTAACAGAAAATAAGATGGGGGTGTGAAGACTGAAGAAAATGACAGTCCTAGAAATAATTGAAATCAGTAAAGTAATAAGTCAGGGGAGAAAGAGCCACCATCAGAACCATGAGAAGATGGGAAGGAGGATGGGCTGAATGTGGAGTGTAGCAAGGCTTGGGAGGAGGATCCGAAGCCGTGGAGACCCTAACATGGAGTGCAGCAGGGCTTGGGAAGAGGGTGAGGAATGTTTTCTTTTTATTATATTCTAAGAAGCAAAATTAAATATTTAAAAATTTGAGAATACTGTCATTTGGGGAATGTCTGATTATACTATTGAGTTGCAAATTTTCTTCCTGATTAAGATGAATTGCTGTTTTTACCTGGTTCTTGTTTGAATGTTACTGTACAATGTAACATTTAAAACTATTTTAATTTTTTCTAATTCATTTTAAGAATTTTATGGAAAACCAAGGGCTAGTACATTAGTTGCTTTGCACTGCTGTGGTGAAATACTTAATGGGGAAAGACTTAAAACAGTAAAAGAACTTAATGGGGAAAGACTTGTTTTGGTTCAAGGTTCCAGGGATTTCAGTCCACTGTAGTCCATGGTTGCAGGAGCTCGTGGTGGCTCTTCACATCATGGGAGATTGGGAAGCAGAAACCGTAGTGGGAATTAGGGGCCCCCTTCTACCAGGTAGGCATCTCCCACTCTGAAGGTGCCACAGAGGCCCCCAATTAGAATGACCAGCTGGAAAATAGGTATTTAAAACATGAACCTAGTGGGGACACTTCAAATCAGCCCTGATATTCTGCCTCTAGTTTCTAAAGGTTCAGACCATGCAATATATAACACAAAATACATCCAGTCCAACTTTGAAAGTCCACACAGTCTTGGCAGTGCAGCACTGTTCAAAAGTTCAAAGTCTTTTCTGAGACTCAAAATCACTCTTCACTTCAAAATCCAAAAGGAAGCTATATACGTCCAATGTACAATGGCACAGATTATAAAATAGAGGCAAAGGGGGATCAAAGATTGAAATCCATCAGGGCAAACATTAAGTCCTATAGCTCTGTGTCCAGCATCTGAAAGACATGGTAGTGTGTCTTAGCTCAACAGGCTTGGGAAGTCCTTCCCTTAGAAACCTGCATTGGTAGCACAAGTAGCCTCTCCCTTGGTCTGTTCTATTCAGTGCCTGTAGGTTTCCTTGACAGGCATCACTCATTCCTGACATGTCTATCATTGAAGTCTCTTTGTAATGTAAACTTTATTTTCACGGCTCCATGTATACTGTCTTTAGGGTAGACCTGTACATACCTGACTTACCATATGACCTAGGTTTTTCTCTGAATTACTGACCCTGCAGTTCTTGTACCTTGCATGCATGCAAAATAAGCACTGTGTGGCTGACACCAAGTTTGTGAAGTAGCCAGGTCCCCTTGGGCAACCACAATGGTATCTGAGTGCCTTGGCAGTTAGATGCAGAAAAATACTTTCTTAGTTGGCCCTTTTAGAGCAGGGCACCCATATGGTTCTCTGGTTGCTGACATTCCCTTTTTACTTTTCTTTCATTTAAAAGAATTTGTTTATTTTTATGTATATGAGTAGTTGGTCTGCATGGATGTAAGTGCATCCATGTCATGTAATGCCTGAGGGAGGCCAGGAAAGGGTGTAGAATTCCCTGGAACTGGAGTTTGGACGGTTATTAGCTGTCATGTGGGTGCTGGGAACCAAACTGGATCCTCTGCCAGAGCAGCCAGGGCTCTTAACTGTTAAGTCATCATCTCTCTAGCCCCCGACACTCATTTATTTATTTTTTTAAGTTTCTCAGATGGGCTTGCACTTTTACATCCTGGAGCCTTCCATGTAATGCCTCCCCTCCAGGTACCTTTCCTGTTTTCTCAGTGCAAAGCACATGGCTTCTTTTTAATGATACCAATGTCATTAATAATAATGATAATAATAATAATGTCATTTTAGCTACACTATCTGTACCTGCTGTCTGTATTTTCAATACACTTGCACTTCCAAAGCACACACTTTTCAAATCTTTCTTCTCTGCTCTTGCTCCTAATTTAAACTCTAAAGCTGACTAAAAATAACCAGGTTACAGCCTTGATGTTATGCTGTTTTGAAATTTTCTTCCCCAGATAAATTAATCTATCAGCTTTGAATTTAGTCTCACTCAAAATTTCAGGGCAATGATGGAATGTAGCCAGTTTCTTTGTCAGAAGGTGCCATGAATAATCTCATTCCCTTTTCTCATCTGAAACCTCATGTGCACAGTCTTTCAGCCTGCATATCTACTGGGGTTCTGGTCTCTAAAATCCCTCTTGAATCACCCACTAAACTCGGCTCCCAGTATTCCAGGGCTTCTCTAGTTCTCACCTCCAAACTTTTGCAAACTACTGAAAACCAGTGCCCAAAGCAGATTGTGTCAGATTGATGACACAACTTTTCTAGTCAGAATTTTATACAGCAGTTAATTTTGGTTTGCTGTGATGAATGACTTGACAGAAGTAACTGAAGGGAAGAAATAGTTAGCTCAGCTTACACTTTCAGGTGATTTTAGTCCTTAGTAGGGAAGGTGTGCAGAATTACTTCCTCCTGGGGGTGAGGTTTGCAATGGCTGTTCACATTGTGTGAATCAGAAAGTAAACTGCAGCTGGTACCAGGGGTAAGTACATCTTCAGAGTTCACCCCCCACCCCGTAACCCACTTCTTCCAGCTAGTCGAACCAAGGGATTCCCAGCCATGAGAAAGAGGACCACCAGCTGGAGAATGAGTATCAACATGAACCTATAAGAAAGACATCAATTGTGAACCATAACAATGATCAGTCATAGTGTTTGATAGATATTTGGGATGTATGATGACTTGAGAGTAGGACTATGAACCAATACTTCACCTAACCTCGAAAATCAGACCATCAAGTAGTTCAGTTTAGGAAAGAATTATCACTTGCATTTCTTTTTGTGTTATAAAATGTTTGATATAAGGAAAAACAAATTTGAATGCCTATAGACTTGATTCGGTCAATATCCCTTTTGTTGCACTAAAGTTTTTCCTTCCTGCTCTCTGACCCACCCTCAGGGTCTCGTACACCTGACGCAGGTAGACTAACTACCATAACACGTCTTTATCTGAATTTTGCATAGTTTACTTACAAAGAAACACTCCACTCTCAGCACCACACTCTGTTGTGGATCACTTTCGCCCACATTCTGCCTCATCTCCTGTCCCTGCATGCCCACTTGCCCTGCAGAGTTCTGAGAGGGGTCCACGGGGTCCTCACGAGGACCCCCCAGCACCCTACCGGGTCCATGGCAGGCTGGCTTGCCTACTCCCTGTTCCCCACTTCCCAGAATGGCGCCCACACTCCCTCTCTACAGCTAACTCTCTGCAGTGGGCTGAGGAATAAGTATTTTTTGGCCTACACCTTTACTAAGGAGCCCTTGTGGACAAGGCTTTAGGGAGGCAAGAGTGAACAAGGCAGACAATTCCTAAGCTCACGGAGCTCACAGTCAATAGAATGAGAAAGTTAGAGCTCTCCTCTCACCACATACATAAAAGTTCTCAGTGAGTTACAGGCTGAAACGTAACACCTGAAATGGTGAAACTTCTAGAACACATTAGTCTGCTTCCATGCAGAGCACTCAAACTGTCAGTCCTCAGTCTCACAGAGAGTCATCTGTGTTCTTCTGAAGTCCCTGGTTATCACCCAGAAGTATCCTGGGAGAGCTGGCCACGTATAACCCAGGTAGAGGTAGAGATTTGGTCAAGTTGACCTTTGTATTTCTCATAAGCCTAGATCACTGTGGCCTGGGTAAAATGACAATTCCAATCCACATGCTGAGTCAACTAGCTGAACTAATTGGTTATCACATCATTTTAAATATGGTTGAAAATTGTATCCACAGAACACATACACACTTTGAGGAGGCATGAAAGAGCATGCAGGGGAAGCACACAGTGTTTGAGGAGGGCTGGAGTGAAGGGAAATGCCCCAGCTACTGACTCACAGATGGACACAGAGTGTTCAGGTGCAAGGTCTGTATAGTTTATTATTTTTTCTTTTCTTCACATTTGGTTAGACAGACAAATGTTTATTTTCATAGTATTTGGGACAAAGATAAAAACTGTTATACTATTTCTGCTTTTTCCCCTAAAAAGTTCTTTCTCTGAAGTTTGATTATTGAATAGGTGGTTTCTATTATTGAAATTCCTTAGAGACATTACTTTTGCCTCACTCTGGTGGTGGCTGTCAAACAGCAGTAGTTTTAATTATTTCATCATTTTAATTGAATTGCAGGCCTTTATTTTTGCCTTGTGTATGAAGCATGGCTTTTACAAATATGACCTTTGAAGATAAAGTGTGTTAAAAATTCTGAATCCTTTATTCCAGTTCTAGGTAATTCAGGCAGTCCCTGTGATAATTTCTGTCAGTGTTATTTGTAGCACAGAGATAATCCAGTTTCAAGGCAAAATTAATTTGTAAGTGAGTATACAGTGTTACATCAAACACTGTGGGAATTGGTTAGAAAACTGTTCTTATCACTGCCAGGATGCTCATTTTCCAAAGATATGTGTCATCTCTAAAACACTGTGTAGGCACTGGAGAGATGGTTTAACAGTTAAGAGCTGCTTTTGCAGAGGACCCAGGTTCAATTCCCAGTACCCACATGGCTGCTAACAGCTGTCCATAACTCTGATTCCAAGATATCCAGTGCCCTTTTCTGACCTCCTTGAGCATTGCTGGACAAGGGTACACTTACACACATGTAGGGAATCCCTCATACACATAAAATAAAAATAAATAAATAATTTTTTTAAATTAAAAAATACTTTCACAGGGGCTGGAGAGATGGCTCAGTGGTTAAGCACACTGGCTACTCTTCCAGAGGACCCCCATTTGGTTCCCAGTGCCCATATGGTGGCTAACAACCATCTGTAACTCCAGTTACAGGAGATCCAACGCCTTCTTCTGCCCTCTGTGGACACTGCATGACACAGGTGCACTTATACACATGCATACACATAAAATTAAAAAAAATAATTTCACATTTGTATTTCTTGTATAACATTTGAGACGTATAGTAAGCTACTATTCATTGGCTTTCCTACATTTTTATTACATTTTATTTAGTTATTTGTGTGTGTGTGGGGGGGGACATGCCACTGTGCTTGAGGGAATTGCTTCTTTCCTTCCTTCATGTTGGTCCCAGGGACAGAGCTCAGGCTGTCAGACTTGGCAGCAGGTGCCTTTCCTCACTGAGTATCTGACCAGCCCCAATTCATTGTCTAATGTGAAAGTCATAGTGACCATCATAGTGACCATTTTATCAGGCAACCTCTAAATGGAGGAAATAGTGACTGTGGTAAAACACAAAATTTATCATTTTACTCATTTTTATGTATACACTTCAGTAGAATTAAGTACATTTGTTGTGCAAATATCATCATCATCCATACGTAAAATATCTCCATATCTCTGTAAGCAGAAATTGTCTTACTAAACAATAACTCTCATTGCCCACATTCCCCTAGCCCCTTACCTTCAGTCTGACTGATCCAAGTACTTCACTATAAGTGAAATTGTAAAATATTTTGCCTCTTGCATCAAGCTTATTTGATTTAATATATCTTGAAGTCTTTGACTAACCTAAACTTAAAAGTAGCAGTTAATCATTTCTTCCATAGCTGACTTGAGGAAGAAGAGTCGAGTTTTCATACTTAAGGCCATGTCAAAACTCCATCCTCACATTAATGTCAATAAGCCCTCAGTGGACAAAGGCTGAGGCACTAGAGTCTTCATTCTCTTTGGTGTGCCCATCTTCATGCTCTATAATGTGCTGTGCTCAGCTTGCCTTGTCCTTTTCATGCAATCCTGGACCCAAGTCCCACACACTATTAGGGTGAGCCTTGCAACCTCAGTTAACCTAATTCCTCACAGGCATGACTGTGACCAGAAGCTAATGTAATCTGAATAACCACTCAGAGGTGTGCCTGAGGATGGTCTCTTAGATTCCAGATGCTGTCAGCATTAACCATCACAATCACACTCTGCCTTCTGACTCTGGATATAATGTGACCACATGACCCTTGTTCCTGCCACCATGCTTTCCCTTTCATGATGGACTAGAGCCTCTGGACTATAAGCCAAAATAAACCCTTACTTCATTAAATTGCCTTTTCCTTGCATTTTGCCACAGCAATAAGACAGGTAACTAATACAGAAAATTGGTGCCAAGAAGTTGGGCCATTTTTTATCATAAACCGGACCATGTGGCTTGAAAACATTTGGACCTGCTTCGTAGAATGTATATGGAAGAATTTAACACTTTGGGCTAGAAAAGCCATAGAATTCTGTAATCAGAGCTTAATGGGCCATTTTGGGGGGAGTTTAAATGACCAGAGTACCAAGAGATTCGTGTACAGTAGGAGCACAGCTCTTGAGGTTTCAGGAGGGAACAAGGACTCTATTGGATATATGCTAGAGGCCATGTGTATGGTATTTTGGCAAAGAATCTGGCTGCATTATTCTTCTATCCAGAGAATATGAGTGAGGTTGAATTTAATAGTAACAGACTAATTGTTTGATGGAGCAAATATCAAGGCAGTAGAACATTCATGCTATGTGGTTATTGCCTATTACTTTTGATCCAGATCTATACTGAAAGAGAAAGAGAAAATTTAGAGCAGAGAGATAAGAAAAGTGTAAAGCGAGGTAAAGAAAGCTGGGTGAACAAATCTGAAGTTTGGGATATAAGAATGCTAATGACAAAGCACCCATAATTGTTAGAGGGGGTGGCTCCACAAAAGACAAACAGCACTTTTCACTGATACAAGAAGAATGGTTTCCTGAGGGTCAGATCCCATCCATCAAAGTCTCCATCTTTTGAAAATGAAAAATATTGGAAAAAAGAGAATTTTTAAAAATATTTTATTTATTATTTTTATTTTATGTGTATGTTAGTGCACCTGTGTTGTGTAATGCTGCAGAGGTCAGAAGAGGGCTTTGGATTCCCCTGGAACTGGAGTTAAGGATGGTTCGTAGCTGCCATGTGGGTGCTGGGAATTGAACCTGGGTCCTCTGCAAGAGCAGTCAGCACTCTTAAACACTGAACCCTCTCTCCAGCCCCGGAAAGAAGAGAATTTAATCTGAGAATACCACTGAAGGCCTTCCCTGCCCCTCAAAAGCCTATGAAAATATTCCCCAGGGTCAGCACACAGAGCCTGGTGAAACTGTGGTCTAATGTGGCCAGGCTTATCCTGAGCTAGCAGCAGAACTTGACAGCATCATGCACATCATACTGGTTTTGCAGATGTAAAAGGTGCAGGACTGAGGGTATCACAGAGTCCTGTACAATGGTGGTGTCATTGAACTCAGGCTATGTGTAGTAGAATTGAAATTAGTTTGAGGAGGCTTTGAGAGGCTAACTGAGGGAAACTGAAAAGATGAAGTCTAAGTTGCAGTGGAGTCACCGGGTTGCTGGCAATCTAAAAACCTTCATCTTTCTTCAGTGGATAGCCCATGGTTTTTACATTGCCAGCAACCCAGTGACGAGTGGTTAACAACAATGTGGTACATTTACACAATGGAGTTCTATTTAGCAGTAAAGAAAGATGAAATAATGAAATTTGCAGGTAAATGGATGGATCTAGAAACTATTATACTAAGTGAAGGTTATAACATAGACTCAGAAAAACAAACAATGTGTGTTCTCCCTCATATGTGGGTCCTAGCACCAAATCCTTTTAAATTCCAGGTCCTTTTAATAAGATGATGCTCTGCAGCAGTCCCTTCTGCACAAAATAACTACCATCATCACGACTTCAGCTGAGCCTGATTGGTAAACATCATCACAATTGGGCTTGTTGATGGTTGCGCTCATTTGTTAAAAGAGGGCTAAGCAGGGTCATTGGACCCTTACCAGATTTTCCAGCCACTCTTACCAGCCAACTGTATGTAATTTGGCCCTAATCACACATAGCCTCCTGGATTTGGGGAGGGCTAAAGTATACAATCTACAGAAGGCTAGGAATAGAAGACATGATCCATGCTGGGTAAAGGCTATCAAGTATGCATACCGTCAGGTCATACATACACCTCAGCAACCCCTCGGTTATCTTGGTAAGTAAGCTGAATAAATTCATTGGTTCCCCAGTAAAGCTTTAATGAAACGTTGGCTTGACACTACAACATTAAAAGGGAATAAGCATTATTTACCATCCCCAGTAAAAGAAGTTTCACAACTGATGGACAATTTATTTGTTAATGCTATTATGTCTCATAATTCTTAAAAAAAAGAAAATGAGAATGTAAAGGATGTTAAAAGAATATGGGAATGGAGATATTTTCCAAAATAGACAAGAAAAATGAGAAAGCCTAAGCAAATGATGAAGGTTTGTTTAGGTTTGTTATGATATATAAAGGATGAGACAAAATAATATACACATAATCTTCAAATTTCTATGGTCATAGTTTAGTCAACTATTTTAAGGAACAAAATATATGTCTAACCAAGGTTTATCAGAGAATGTTTGTTTTTTGCCCAAGCTTTATCTACATAGCACATGGTAATTAATTGTACCAGACTGGTGGAACTAACCTTATTGGATGTCTAACAGCCATACTTCGAGGCCTATACTAATCTGGTCAGTTGTGAATGTGGTGAGTCATCTGTGTTCTTGTTCAGGGAGGACATGGAGACCCCATCAGATGGACTTGAACCAGTGTCCAGTCTACAGAGAGGAGGGTCAACTTAGAGGAAACATCTCATTCGTGCTTCCAAGTAAAGCCAGACAAGGTCTGTAGGAGGAAGTGCTGACAGGCCTGGTAAACATGCTATGGCACATGTGCAACAGTTACTTCCCCTTAAGCCAACCTGAAATCTGCCTGACCAGGGAGAAACAGCTAATGCAAGAACACGTGAAGAGAGAGACCACTGAGAAAGAGACAGGGCAGCACAGAGCAGCTGAGGGACCAATGGTACTGGGTTGGGGGGGGTATAGGCATGCCTAATATCCGCAATAAACAAGTCTGTTTTGCCACTTGCCTGACTCCCAGAGTCTGTGCCATCGACTCTGTGCCTTCTTACCCCCACCCTCAAGGGGCTCTGGAGCGGGCGGCAGCAACATTAGTCGAAAAGGACCTTTGACTTATCTTCACGTAGATGGAACTGGTTAAAAGAAAGGAGTCAGGAGCTCCTCCCAAGCCCATGTGACCCCTGAGGAACAGATCTTCAAATGACCTTAAGTGTAAAAATAAATTGATTTATTTGGGCCAACTGTATATAGTCTTAAACACCCAAAAGGAAAATATAACCAAAGAGTAAAGTCATCAGCATACTTCTTTAAGAGTTCAAGGGATTACACTTCCCAGACATTAGGCTTAAGTCTATATAAAAAGTTATTTAGACAATTATTTCTCATTGATGATTTTGTCCCAAACCAGAACAAAATCAGATGTAAGACTGCTGCTCAGATGTAAGATTTCAAATCTTGGTCTCCAATACTATAGTGCCCACCTGTAGCTAAGGGAGACAACCACCTATTGTTCTAAGGTGATGAATAAATTTGTTTTCTCCCCCTATTTAGAAGCCTTTGAGAGGGAACTGATGTTGGGAGCTATTAATCCATTATGTACATAAGCTGTGGCAGGCTTGTTTACTGAGTTTGTGTTTTGCACACCAGTACCTAATCTGCCAAATCAGGAGGAATGTGTTTATATGGTGGAGCTCACAAAACAAGTATTTGACCGCTCCTTGACCCTCAGATACAGGTGGAAAAACAGCTGTTGAAACTAATTGAGTTCTTCTGTATAAAAAGGCGGAGCTGAAATAAACCGTGGCTGCAGTGTCTGACAGTCCTCCCAAGTATCTTTTTCTCTGTCTCTTGTTTTTTCTTTCAATCCTCACTCCCCCTTTCAGGTACTGTCCGTCTTGGCCAGCTGGCACCAGTAAGTGGTGCCCAGAACAGGGACCTGAAAAGTAGGGGAAAAAGTGAAGGACACCGCTGGAGAAATTAAGTGAGTGCACTCGGTAAGATTGGGGAGCGGTGAGTATTTATCTTGGGAGAAGATGGGGCAAGGAAACAGTCACTCAGTTTTTGTAAGGAATGTGCTTGGGGCCCGAGGAGCAAAGGCTGAGACTAAAGAGGAGAATCCAATAAGCCACGGCTGGGATAAAAGTGAAACCAAACCTTCTGCTCCACCAGAGCCAGCTCCATTAGCCTTGTCACCCTTTTATGAGGACCTCCATCTGGGGCCAGAAGAGGGATCTCTTGACCCTGAGGATGAGTCTGCCCTAGGAGAGGAGACGGTTGAGTATGATCAGGAGAAGTGTCCACCTCTAATTGCTTTGCCTGATCACTGGGAAATTAAGCAATTAAGGGCAGAGTTAGACACTGTGAAGAAGGAAATGTTTAAGAACAAAGAGGAAAGAATTAGGACCACCCCAACACCCTCTATCATGGTAGGATTAGATCCTCATCCTCCGAGACCACCAAAGGTTGTTGCGCCTCCCATGATTGCCATGGCTCAGGAGCCTTCGGCAGGAAATCTGGGAGTTCAAGGCCAGCCTGGTCTACATAGTGAGTTCCAGGACAGCTGGGGCTACAGGGAGACGCTGCATCAAAAAAAAAAAAGGAATAATATTTACAATTTGCTACTATGCATGAGTTGGTATGGTATTTACTGATGGTTCTTCTAATGGACAAGCAGCTTATGTGATTTATGGGCAAAGTTATTCTTTTCAAACTTCCCCTGCTTCAGCACAGGTAGTGGAACTTCGTGCTGTAGCTGCAGTGTTCCAGCTTCTGACCTCAACACCCTTCAATCTCTATACAGATAGTCACTATGTAACTCGAGCTCTACAGGAAATTGAGACAGTGCCTTTTATTGAAACAAGGAATGTTCAAATTTGTTTACTGTTAAGACAAGTGCAAAATAGTATTAAATCTAGAAAATATCCTTGCTATATAGGACATCTCAGAGCACATAGTGGTCTTCCTGGGCCTTTAGCTTTGGGGAATGTCTTGGCAGATAAAGCCACTCAGCTTATAGGATTGACTCAGGTACAGCAAGCTACAAATTCTCATGCCATTCATCACCAAAATAGCCAAAGTTTGAGAAAACAACTTCATATTACTAAGGAAGCTGCAAGACAAATTGTGCGACAGTGCTCATCTTGTCCTCAAACACAAATTGTTCCTCATTATGGGGTTAATCCTAGAGGGCTAAAGCCTAACCAGTTGTGGCAAATGGACATTACTCATGTTGCAGATTTTGGCAGGCAAAGGTATGTACATGTTACAATAGATACATTTTCTGGCTTTATTATGGCTACTGCACAAACAGGGGAAGCCACAAAAAATGTTATAACTCATTGCTTGACTTGCTTTTCCATAGCTGGGATCCCTAACATTATAAAAACGATAACGGCTCATGTTATAACTCATTGCTTCACTTGCTTTTCCATAGCTAGGATCCCTAACGTTATAAAAACAGATAATGGCTCTGGCTATACCAGTCAGGGGTTCCAGC